>NC_056730.1:628171978-628204478 GCF_019279795.1 Protopterus annectens | reverse complement strand
GCATTTATATACAATGTATACTCTTATCTGAGATGTTTCATGCTGTTTTCTAGTTTTTTACACACCTGTTTTGTGTTTATATATATATATATATATATATATATATATATATATATATATATATATATATATATATATATATATATATATATATATATCTGTCATGATTTATTACATATCATTCCTGTGGGATGGACACCTGCCCTCATCTACACTATATCTGAGGAATAGGCATTTGCTTAGTGTTCACCAATCTTACACAGCCACGTTAGGACAAACTATCATACAGTTTATGCGATCTGTGAACATGCTTGTGTGTGCAGCCCCTAAGTAGTGCTGTACATGTATGTATGTATTCCTTGTGTGTTAGGTTGCATGTGCAGGGCTGCATACTGTGACACTATATGTGCATACATGTAGGCAGATGCCAAAGTATGCAGTGAGGCATACATAGCTGGGGTCACCTTTACTGTTCAGCATGGCATATCTTGTATCAGTCTTTACATGAAAGGCATTTGCATAAGCATGTGTTGTCTCTCTTACTTCCCATATTGTGGATTTCTGGGCATAATATTCAATGTTCAATAATCACTATGTAAATCAAACTATGAGCCTCATCAGTGACTTTTGAGGAGCTTGTACTGAATTAATAAACCCTCTTACCAAACCATTTATCAGAACAAGTTTTAAAGGATCTCAGTATATTTGCCTTACTTATAATTAAGGTCAGCATATTCCACAGCCTCTTGCTGTACTAGGAAGATTTCTACCCAAATAGAGTCTTGGTGACTGAGACAGTAACATGCTCATAGTTTTTTTTAGTACCAAGGGATTACTTTGAAAATTCAATACTCATGATAACCACCATAGCTATATCATGTTTGTATCTGTATATTAAAATTATATCTAACTTTAAAAATCTGTTTGGTAAATCATTTCTGAATTTGTTCCAGTCTCTTAATCTGAGTATTCTAGAGTCAAACTGATGATGGCATTAAGAAAGAGTACAAGCATCCTTTCCTCCCTTCTTAATTGTGTATGCATAATCTCCCTGATGACTGGGGAGCAGCTTCTAATAACTGACGAGATGCTGACTTAAAACTTAAAAGATTCACCAGTAACTACTCTGTGATCCCTAGCAGAGCTGGTTTCTGACAGGAGGACATTGTTTTGTGCACAGATTGCAATGGACAGTGTTCATCTGTATATACACATCCCTTGCAACAAAATGTGACCTCCTAGAGTGTGATTGTACAGTTATGTTTCAACCCTGTTTTAAGACAGTTGACATTCCACAGACTGCATATACGACTGTGAAACTTGGCTGATCTCCAACAGTGGAATATGCCTTGTGTCTGCAACTGCATGGTCCACTATATCATATATGATGCCACAGCTTTAGTCATTGCTGCATGTCCAATCTACCTGTTATGTGTGATACACTGTGCCAGAGATCCAGATCCTGTCATAGCATTGGATCTACACTGTGCAGGCGCATGACAAGGCCACTGTTGTGTTTATTTCATGCATGTTATCAACATGCATGGGTATATTGGCACAGTCTGATATGTGTTACACAGTTAAGAGACATGTTACATACACACATGTGCATTCTCATTTGTGACTCTAAATAATGTGATGCATACGGCTATGCACAGCTGTTGCATATAATTTGTGAGTGTGTTCTATGTTACGCCGCATGTAATTTTCTTTGTACAAAAGTTCAATATGAAGAGGTCTCACCTGTGAGAGGACCCTGTTTTTGATTAATTCTGCCATCATGGATTGTGGAGACTGATGTGGAGGTGTTCATGCCCGGTGTACCACCTGCACCACACTCCATAATTCTCCATTGTAACATGAATGTTCAGGATCAGGGATGTTGAATTTCATGAGTAGATGCAGTAGGTCATATAAGTGCTATCAAGAAGCACATGAGGATCATGTTCTAGGACATGTTTAAGACATGGTAAGGTATGCCTTTGCTGACTTTGCCAAGGAATGCCACCTACTACCAGCTGGATCTTTCTCAGACATGGGTACTTTCTGTTTAGTCCCAACTTATGTCCATCTGACATGCATGTGATTTTATGTCATAGACACTCCATTTATTTGCTACTTGTATTGCTTTGGTCAACATTGTAATGGCATATGTATATTATACAAACATGCTGTCAGCCACCCTTGATATCCATTAGACTGACACCTTCTCAAATCTACCTGTGTATCTGTATTCCTCACATGCACACTTAAACACTTACAACACTGTAGCAGTGTCTTCACTGTATCCTTTTTGTAGATTTGAACTATTGGAGTAGTATTTTTGTAATACAGTGATCCTGTATTACTGTTAAAAAGGTACCATCTATTGCAACACACTGTGATATTCTTGTGTGGATACCCTTATAATGTTGCCACTGACACACAGCTCTAAACATTACCCAAGTAGTCCATTTGCATTATCTCTACACTTTGGTGTGCTGTTCACAGCTTTAGCTGTCATCTGTGATGCTTACATTTGCCATGCTTTGGACTGTCTCCTTGTAATGTCTCTGTCATTGCATGGATGCTATATTGTAAGGACACAGCCCAGTATGATCTGCTGTGTGTTTCTTGTTTGTTGACTCTGATATTTACACACCATTCTGTGTTATACAATGTTGTCCTTCTCACACAGGTGTACATACTTCCATTTTTTGCATTTTGTTGAGAATCATGTATGCCAGCAGCACATATATGACACTGTGTACCTGTGTCCTCACAGGTTGCTATGGTTACTCCTGGGTGGTGCATATCATACCTTCCACTGTACCTGTTCATATCCGTATCTGCTCATGTATGTGTATTGAGCTTACATGTGCCCATGTGATGCTGCTGTACATTTCCTCTTCATTTTCACACTCATGTCTTCATGTATGTGATCCTACAGCATTGCAGTTACATTAATTTTGATGTTCTTCCCTGTTCCCTTTATGCATTGCATTTACATACAGCTGTTAACATGCAGACATACTGTTGGCTGCAGGATGTATGCACAGTTTGTCCTTGCAGGCTCCTGTTCACCCATGAGACTTTTATCATGTAGTGCACATCCACACCACCACAAACAGAGATCTGTATACATGATTTAATGACTGTGATAGACCCCCCTTATTCAACCTGCATTCTGTGCCATTGTATACCTCTGTCATGTGTATCTTCCTTCTGAAGTAATCCTTGGTGAGTTATGTGTTTACATACGGACTGCTAACTCTATGTATATCCATAATGGCTGAACTATTGTTTATTGGAAGATGAGTGCACCAGTTTGCAGCATATAATGCTGACAATGGATAGTCATTTATATACTAGCATTGTTGATGTGTGTTCCTGGTAGTGGAGCATGGAACATAGTTATATGACTTTTAGGTATGTACTGGACATAGCATAGTTGCCTGACATTATGATCGCTATATTTGTTGCTATAATTCCCATGGTGTTACATGTCACCTGGGTGGGTTCACTGTGATGTTTGCAGCAGAACATCTGCATGACTAGCTTTCCTATCTATGTTTGCATGTCATTGTATACAATTACATATCATAGGGCTCTTAGTACTCATATGCTTTTGGCAATGACTAATATGCTGCTGTTCTAGGCACTTAGGCTACCATGGGATGTTTCACAGTGGTGTGGCTACACTGTTATCTTGGATGTACTGTGGACACTGTATTTCATCCTTGCTATTTATACTGTCTATCATAGACAGTATATGCTGTGCATCCCTATGTGTGATAAACTGAGTTAGGTGACATTTGCCCATAGCTCAATGCTGTGTAGTGTTGCATCACTTTCCTTCATGATGTGGTGGCTTACCTATAGTATGAGCAGCATTCATACATCTTATATGTTATGCTCCTCATACTGTTGTCAACGTATCTCCTTTGCCATGTACGTAGCCCCCTGTAGTGCATGGTACACTCTATGCTGCAGTTTCAGATCTGCTATCGCTGTGTCACTTTTGGCCATGTATTCTGGCACAATGATGTTTGCTTATATGTCAACTGACCCTGCACCTATTCTATGCTGTACTGCTGGCAAGCAGCACTAGGGACTTGTCTTCCACTACATTCATTTAATTAGATGCACCTGTTATAACTCTATCATTAAGGATTACAAATGTCACATTTTCCTTCACATGTGTATGTTTATTTGTGTATTTCTACCTCCCCTTTCAGATTATATATTGTTTTCACTTATACATCCATGTAGACCTATGCACATCCCATACTGACATATCAAACAGAAGCTTTTATGTGTGCCTGGGCCTCATTAATATTGGCCTCCCCCATCTCTTCCCACACCTGAGCAAATAAGATCTTTGCAACTGAGCAGCTGGGCATATGCATGGGAATGGCGTCCAAAATCAGGAAAATTACACATTATTTAGCACCTATGCTATGTATTCACTTGCATTTACCATCATGTCCTACTGTTACATCAATATGCTGCCTTGATTAGCATTGCACACATTGCAATTGCTGGTCACAATCTTCAATGTTTACTTTGCTTTATACCATGACAGCATTTACATGCATATACATGTCCTCCCTATCCACACTGGCCATGTTATCATTTGCATCGCATTCATTATGGATAGCTGTATACACCTGTCTGAGATAGTTATGATAGACTGACATTGGTACTCCTTGTATACCTATTCCACACCTGTGTTCTCACTTGTGCATTGCAGGCTATATGGCTTGTCTTTGTGCCTTTCTATATCTGCCATATTGACTTCAATACTCCCCTTTTATGCACACCTGACTGTTCTGAATGCTACCATGTTAAGGACATGTCTATGCCACTACCGGCTCTTCTGTACATTCTGCACCATATTATCCATCTGCCCTTGCATACACCTATTTGCTATGTCTGTAGTAAAGTGTGTGTTGTTTTGTATGAGCAACCATCCTTATTGCCTAATGTGTGTGCCATTGCTGTAACTTTTTATTTTACCACCATAAGTCCTCATTCCATCTGGGGTGTTCATGCTCCTTAGTATTGGAAATACCCTAGTGAGATGGTCTTGACATTAGTGCATCTGGTAGAATTTTTTCCAGCATGCTCTTACTTGCATGGTTACACCTAACTTTTTTGGGAGTTGATTGTTTCCTTCTTATCACTGCTGCTGTTCTGTCTGCCTGTGTTCTGGGCAGCTGTTAAGATCTATCACTGTCTGGTGGTCCTCCCTGTGCTTGTCATGGCATTTATCTTTCGCATTTTGCATTTCCCTCCTTCACTATTACCCTGTCACTCATATACATATTTCTAACCTCACTTTCCTCTGCCATAGAAAATGAGTGTACCCCCATAAACATACTCATGCTCCTTTGACCAAACATCTGTTCTTTTCCCTTTTCCCATATATGTAATCCTATTCACTGCCACCCCTTTACTTCTTTTCTATCCCCCCATTACTAGTGTTGCATGTGTTGTAAGCTTTCCCCACCCATATGTCAGGTGGACTGGAATGCCACATCACTTTATATATTCTTTATTTTATTGGTGTAATGAACTTGACAATATTATCCACACAGTATGAGGATATGTATCAGCATGCATATCCACTTCTGCATGCAGCAACAGTCACAGATGCTTGTTTTAGTTGCATGCTTGCATTCACTTTTCATATTTTATTCACTATATATTTGATGTCAGTGTTATTTTAGTGTGAGTTTTTGTAATTACCTGACGTACATGATAATAAATGCTTGTTCATCCACTCTTGATTGTACTTCATTTCACCAGCTGTTTCCTGCATTTATGTTCATTTACTTGGACTACTCTAATTATTTTTGGGTAGGTTGTCCCTTGTGCCCTTTCCCATATCCTGCAGTACTCAGCGGACTGTGATGGCAACATGATAATTATTCTACTTATTTGTCTTCTGCTGTATAACAACTGGTGCAGATGGTTCAGTAATTTCACCAACTTCTCCAATTTCACATCATTCTTTTGAAATCATATTTCCATTACATTGTTTGTTGGGTATAGCTTTAAACTTGTGTGGATCAGATGGTACTCATTTTCTTAAAGATACGATCCGCCAAATTCAAGTATAGGTTTGTTGTGTTCACGCTTGTCTCTGTTTTGAGTTATCATTGCCTATATTTTTTATCCCCTTCTGCTCTACATGTCTCACAGGTTGTCATGTGTTGTATAAAACAGCTCCCATGGATAGTGTGCTGTTTGGCTGTTTGTCTTGCTGTTATATGTGGTCCAGTAATGTAATTAAAATCTCATGGTATCAATTTGCATGCTAAACTTTGTTCTAGCATGTTATGTTACTCATCCAGTCTGCACTTAATTTGTAGTGTTTTGTTCAACATGTTGTGTAGCTCATCTAGTTGGCACAATATTTTCCATGTGTTTTACTTTATAGTATTGTCATGTTGATTCTGTTTGGGTTATGTTATTACAATACACATCTTGGTAAAATTATGGATTAACAGATAAGTACAAGGAGGATAGAAAGATAAATAGAGAGATAAACAGATATATATCCTTCTTGCACAGACATGCCCTGATTCCTGTCTCTCACATCTATGCAATAATCTGTGTTGCTTATGACATAACAGAGTGTTGTACACAATAAACCTCTGCATGGTATTCTGTATGACTTAATGTCAGAATACTTTCTTTGGTGTACATAAGCTTTTCCATCAATAATGTGATTAGAACTGGTCTCCAAAAATCACAAATAATCAGTCACGATTGCACAAAACTATAATCAGATGCATCGTTAACATTTGCTGAAAGTAATGCTTAAAAGAAGGAAAGTACCCCAAAACCCACATGTAATGGTCTGTGTCCTATGCACTCCATTATTTAGCATAATCATCTCAGAGTTTATCATTACTCAGAATAAATTCAAATGCTTGGAATTTTCCTGATGAAATCAAATATCTACCGCTCTGATTTTTGTTAAATTTGAACCAGCATCATTTTCAAAATACTGTGCTTGGACTTTTTGAACACTCTCGTACTGACAGAAAAACAAATTCCTTTCAGAACAAGAGTGGAATGACCTACAGACTTTTCTAACACACACACACACACACACACACACACACACACACACACACACACACACACACACACGTACATACACACAAAGTTTTTGACTAATAGATATATTTAGATTTGTTAATTTGGGTAGAGACTGAAGCAAGTGGACCATTTTTTAGGCACACTCCAGAGAGTAAATAATCAGAACAGCAATTATGCCATATTACATTAGTAAATGGTATAAAGGGATAAAGTAGATGTATCATAATCAATGAAATAAAGACAAAAATCAGTAACAATAGTAACTTCTACCAAATTAGATATAATGCTATTAAGCATAGTAAATGTGTACACTAAACAAAGACTGACAATATATGTATATATTTATATATATACATCCATGTGTGTGTGTGTGTGTGTGTGTGTGTGTGTGTGTGTGTGTGTGTGTGTGTGTATATATATATATATATATATATATATATATATATATATATATATATACACACACACACATGTGGCAGCACATGTATATATATATATATATATATATATATATATATATATATATATATATATATATACACATACACACACACACACACATATATATATATATATATATATACACCTATATATATGTGTGTGTGTGTGCGTGTATATGTGTGTGTGTGTGTGTGTGTGAAGAGAAAGGAAGATCACAATTTTTTTTTAATCTTTCAGAGAAAGATATTTTGTAGGGGAACATTGAATAATATTACCAATTTAGTTTAACTGGTAGCATTGGCATTGAGATTTGCCTTTTATGTATTTTTCAGCAACAATCTGAATTTGGTATAAAATGAAAATTGTTCAGTCTGTAAAGGAGAGATTCTCAAACTGTGGGTTAAAGTATCAAGAAGCAGTGGACTGTAGAATGAAACTTGTAGAGGGAGATACACAATGAGGGGTTGCTGTGGTTTAAGGTTCAAAGGGGCAGTTAAATGTTTTGATGATGAAATGGCTAGTAGGGGATGGGAATGAACTAACATTTAGTAGTTTAAATATGAGAGACCCAGGTAATAGTTGTTCAACTGGCAGCCATTTAGCTTTTCCAGTTTCCAAAACTGAAGTTGCTACAGCTCAGAGAATGGCATATATTCTACAATCCAGAGGATTAGTAACTTTCTTTGAGTAATGATTCATACTGTAAGATGGAAAATGCCCATTATGCCCATGGCAGTTATATTTTCACACAGGGCTCTGTGTTTGGTAAAGTAGTTTTCTCCATCTCAATTTATGACATGGAGAAACACAGTTATATAGCAATACTGATTATGTACATTAATGAAGCATAACTTCTTTATCCACCTCCTTCAGTTTGCTAATGTGCAAGAAATGATGTAGCACACATTAGTGAAATGCAAACCTTGTTGTGCAACTTGGACCTTTACCTTAATGCAAGTAAATGAATATTCTTTGAAGTGGAATACCACTTTGAGTTATTAATATGCTTCCTGCAAGTCACAGCACCCAAAAATACCCTAACTGATGTGCTTAGGTCCTCTTAATTTCAATAACTGATCATCAATACTTATCTCAAATTTGATCAACACATTAACAATTTTATAAGAAAATCAGATGCAGAATCTTATTAGAGTGGCTGGTGAGTGCTTGAGAATATGAAGTTTGATTCTCAAAACAACAAACATTTAAGTGAAGATGATGGAATATGTACAAATTCTAAGACCACTGTATCTTAGAGTGTCCCCTTCTCCATGTATGTCAATCTCAGACCTAATACAAGTTAGGAGTGAGAGTGGGAAAAGAGCAGCCCATGAAGTTTGCACTGATGGAGCTAAAATGCCTGAAATGAGTAGTACAATACACAAGACAGGATAAAAGAAAGAATGAGGACATCAGAGTGGAAGACAAAGTAGTCCCAATTTCAGAGAAGGTCAAGAGGAATAGATTATAGTGGTTCAGTTGCATATGCAGGAAAACAGAAAATGATTTGGTAGAGCAGCTTGGGGACAGACAAGTAGAAGGCAAGAGGCAATGAGGACATTCAGGCAAGCGATGGACATATTGAATGAGAGAAGTATAACAGTCAGGTATGACTGTTGAAGAAGACATGAGAGTGGCTATGAATTGAAAGAGATGGCAGAAGTTGCAGTACCATGATGATGATGATGATGATGATTATGATATGTGGGGATGAAGCCAATAAATATATAAGTGTGGAGGGAGTTTGGTTTGCTGCAATACTATTCTTAAAAGTTTAACAGTAAGTTTCAGAATTTGCTGTTTACTTACTGGACTCCCAGTTACATTTTCTAAGTATCAGGACCCAATGCATATGGTTTAACTTCCAGAATTTGTGGCATATACATCTGAAGTTGAAATGTAGCAGCACAACTGAAAGACAATAATACACAAGAATACATACCATAATAACCCCTGAGAATTTCACTATGTGCTTGTAACAGCAGCAACAGCAGCATCAAAGAGTTTACAAAATGAACAAGCAATCTTAGGCGACTCAATTTTGTGACAAGAAAGACATAGAATTACTCATGACATACAACAGGTATGTGTATTGCCCAGCTGTATGACTTGTTTGAATGCTTGTGGTGTTGTGCAGAGATGTGGATAAATATAGTATGCTAGCTAATAATACTCAATGGATATATCACGCAAGATGGTATATTTGTAACAAGAGAAACTGCCATACTACCAAATTAAAACATGGAAATAGACACTTGGCCAAATTCAATAAAATCTACATGGTAGCACAGTGTTTTAGATTCAGTAAGCACCATACAGAAGCATGCACCACCACAGAAACAAGGTAAACATTGTGTAATTATTCTGGCTCCATTTTATTTTCTCCATCCACCTGCCCAACTGTTGTTATAGTCTTAAAACTTGGTAGCTTTTGAGTAGCCTACCTCTACTATAAATTTGATGTTGGACACTCTTCCCAGTTCCATCACAGCGGCTCATTTTATTGAGCACAGTGAGATAATTTGGGAAGGCAAACCCCCTTAGTTGGTCTAAGGGACCAGTTGGCATAATGGTTAAGGTTTTCGCTTCCCATGCAAAAGGTACAAGGTTCAATCTTGACCTCCAGCCAATGCCTGTTGGAAGTTTGCATGTTCTCCATGTGTCTCCCTGAGGTTTCTCCCACATCTGAAAGACATGCTGAGTGTTTCCTTCTCAAACTCACCAATGAATGGAGCTGTGATCAGCAGCACAGACTGTACATGGTGCCCTACAGGGGGAAGAGGTGTACAAGATCAACCACTATGGGCATCTACTGTGGTGCACTGTATCTTCAAGACAGGAAAACATGGATCACAGGGCTAGCCACTCAATGGTGTAAAATATGGCTCTAGTTGATTTGGTCATGTTGACTAACGTTGCTAAAATGGGCAAGGGTAGTTACAGGTGATAAGTGAGTTGAGGACCCGGCCTACGCTGACCTATGCCAGAGACCCTTGCTAATGGAGAGAGGGGTACATGTGCCCCTATTGGCCAGTGTGCGCCTGCCATAAAGCCCTGGGTCAATAAGCTACTGGCCGGTCGGTATCTAGTTGCCCAGCCTGGGTTATCTGGGATAGCTCTGTTGAGTGAAAGCTGGATATAAAACCAATCAACCTGCTAAACATGAACTGAGAATTGCTCCAGTGTAATGATAGGTCAATATTCATATTCTCAACCTATGCCCCTCAGCAGGGTTGTGATAGTGAGGAAAAGAGTACATTCAAACAGCAGTTGCAGGACCTACTAGATAAAGCAGGCCAACATGAATTGGTGTTGATAATGGGTGAATTGAATGCACGTATCAGAACAGACAGAACAGGATATGAGGACTGCCTGGGTCCACATGGGTGTGGCAACAGGAATAAAGAAGGAGATAATTTTGTCTGGCAAATGGCTTGATAGTAGCCAACACATGGCTCAGAAAGAGAGATAGTCACAAGATCACATACAAAGTGGCCAACATGCAACTCAGGTAGACTTCCTCCTAGTAAGGAAAACACACTGGGGTAGAATCCTTGATTGCAAAGTCATTCCCAGTGAAACAGTCGGCCCTCAGCATAAAGCACTAGTTGCCACAATCAGCTGCGAGCAGTGGTCAGAGAAGGCTTTAAGGTCAACAGAGATCAGGCTGAAGACCTGGAAGTTCAAGTAGAGGAGGAACTAGGTGGAGTTGATCAAGAATGGCAGTGCCTAAAAACACCATGTGTCAAAACTATAGAAAAGATATGTAGCTATGGAAATAAGGTATAAAAGGAAAGCTGGTGGTGGACTGTAGAAGTCCAGGAAGTCATTAAAAGAAAGAAGGAGTGTAGGAAAAAGTGGGACATAAAAAACACTGACTGGACTAGGAACCACTACTGGTTGGCTAAAAATGAAGCTAAGAAAGAAGTTTTAATAGCAAAGAATTTGGCATCAGAGGCACTTCTGGAAAGTGACTCAGTAAGTGGCACAAAGAAACTATATCAGGTTGCAAGGCAAAGACAGAAAGATAAAGAAGACAGTCAGACAATCTTCATAAGGGATGCCAGCGACAACCTGCTCACCAGTCTACAGGACATCAAAAGCAGATGGAAGGAGAATTTCCAGCAGCTTCTGAATGAAGAAAACTCCACAGAAGCTGTACTGCCCCAAAAATAGCCTATCATGAAAGAAGAAGAGGAGTCCACCCTAGAAGAAGTAAGAATAGCACTAAGGAAAATGAAGTCAGGGAAAGCAGCAAGCTCAGATGAGGTCACAGCCAATATGAGAAAGATGCTGGGTGATATAGGTGAGAAATAGTTCCAGAGGGTAATCATAGCAGTGTGGAGAGAAAGCTGTAGCCTAGATGACTGGAGAATAAGCATACTCATGCCAGTGTACAAGAACAAAGGGGACATCACAATGGTGGGCAGTACAGAGGCATCAAACTCCTCTCACATTGCATGTAATTTCTGGAGAGGGTGATTGATAAATGGATATGCACAGTAGTAGAATGTAAGATGGGAGATGAGCAGTTTGGATTCAGATTAGGATGTAGCACAATTGATCTGACATTTGCAGTGAGACAGATAGTTGAGAAGAAGCTAGAGATTAGGAGAGAGTCCAACTGGGCATTCCAAGACTTGGAGAAAGCACATGACAAGGTTCAAAGAAAGCTGATCTGGGCAGTACTGCAGTGGTTTAAAGTCCCAGAAACATTGGTAGAATTAGGGCAGGTTATGCACAAGAACCCAATGACTCAAGTACAAAGAGTGTTCGGCCTCAATGAGGGGTTCCCAGTGGGAGTGGGTGCACAACAGGGTTCGGCTCTAAGCCCAGTGCTGTTTATACTTGTAGTGGACTGCATTAGCAAACAGGTTGGAGGGGGCGGATCAACAAAGTTGCTGTATGCAGATGATGTGGCATTACAGGCAGACTCTGAGCTAGAACTTCAGCAAAGGATAGGAGAATGGAATGCAAAACTGAAGGCACATGAAATGAAACTAAGCACATATAAGACAGTGGTAATGGCAGCAAACTGGGAAAATCAGAAGAAGCTGAGAACAGAGATAAAAGGGAAGATAGTGGAACAGGTAAACAGCTTCAAGTAACTGGAAGGGGTTGTTAAGGAGAAAGGAAGTCTGAATAAAGAGGTCAAAGCTAGAATCAGAGGGGCTGCAGAAAACTGGCATAGATTGACTAGTGTAGTCTATGACAGAAGAATACAAAAGAAGCTGAAAAGTAAGGTGTACAAGACAGTGGTGTGACCAGTACTACTGTATAGTACAAAAACCTGGGCAGTAAAGGCAGAATAGTTGAAGAAGCTAGAGGTGATGCAAATGAAGTGCCTGAGAGGGGTGGTAGGATGCACACTGTGGGACAGATGAAGAAATGAGGACATAAGAGCAGAAGCCAAGGTAGCTCTAATTGCAGAAAAGATCAAAGAGAATAGATTATGGTGGTTTGGACACGTGCAGGAAAGCAGAAGACAATCTAGTGAGGAAGATTTGGGACAGAAAGGAAGAAGATAAGGGGAAGTGAGGATGTCCAGCAAAGAAGTAGATCGATTGTGTGAAAGAAGACCTGTGACAGTCAGGCATGAGTGTTGAAGAAGGCAGGAGTGTAGTACTGAATCGAGAGAGGTCGCGATAGTTAACATGATACCCCGACCCCATGTAGAAAAATATGGGAAAAAGGGGGCTGATGATGATGATGATGGCGAAGTCCCTTAGTTTCTTAACCTTGAATTATCTTCTGTTACCTCCCTATCTACTAAACTAAAAAAAATCACGCTGCTTGTACTGTATTTGTATCTCTTCCTACTTTATTACTTTATTTTGCTTTCGCTGCTTGTTATTAAAGTGTTCAATTCAATTGCATTTATTATGCTGCATTTATAACTGCTTGTTAGTAGCCTGATTAAACTGTAATTGTTACTCTAAGTCTCTTTGTTTTGGTTTAAGGACTTGGGATTCAGGCCAATTATTTTACATTAAGAAGGTTTCTGGTCTACACTATTGTGGAAGGAGAGGGTCGCCTCTGCCCTTCTAAACTGGGAATTGGTGGGTGAAGGCTTATTGTGCCTGTTATTCTAAGTGTCTTTAGTCTGGTTTAAGCACTATTAAACCAGTTGCTTTAAATTAGGATGATTTGTGGTCTAAACTCTTGTGGCAGGAGATTATAGTCTATTTTTTGCTGTTGTGACTGTGATTTTACGCACTTTGAATTTCTAGTACTTCTGCATTTTATAGCATAGGCTAGATTCAAAGTTTGTGAATCTAGACTGGTATCACGTGAACACTAAAACTAGATCTACTAAAAGATCTGAGGCATACTTTGCTTCCAACTTACTATAAGTGCCTGTTTTTACTTCTATATTGCACTTTTAAATTGTATTTGCATTTTATGGTCTGTTTGAATTGTCTGAACTGTTTTTGCCACATTTTACTGTATACTGTACTAGTTCATCAGTAGCTTAGCCCAGTTCCAGGTTTGCTGTTTTTGGGTCTGTTTTTTAACTTCTGAGCAGTGGTAGTATTGTAGCCTATGAAGGTCTACTGAGGTGTGATTTTTGCTATTTGAAATGCAAGCCATCTTTGTTAGTGAAGGCCCTTCTGCACCCTTGTGGGAGGAGAGTGCTGTCTGCATCCCATCTAATCGAGGATGATTGGACTAGAGCTCAGAGAGAACATCCTTATTGGCAAGTTTGATTTAAAAGGATTATTTCTTGCTTTATTTAAGCCCTGCATTTTTGTTTATTTCCATGTAGTGCACCATTGTGCAGTGCTACTTAGCGGCGGATACCATTATTGGTTATAGAAATAAATGTTTTGCTTGTTAAATTTTTCCTTAGCTCTTTAATTTTGGTCCTCCAGAGGTTTTTTGCAGCCCTGCTCTACTGTCAGGTGGTACACTAAGCCTAGTTTCAGAGGTACCAACACACCTGTCACCCACTAGCCATTCCTAAGTGTGACCTCTTTTCCTGACCATATAAATTTACCTAACACTATGGACTCCTACTCCTACTCCACACAAACTCAACATGTGGGAGATGCAACTATAATATGAACCTTGAATCCATGCTCTTATATACCAGTCAGTGCATATGACAATGGGTGGTCTGTCAGCATGCACACATCATCTCCTTTTCCACCCAAACCCACATCACACATACCTACGCATGCGGAGGTCCTCACCAGAAACATACCTAAAAACCAGAGAACTCCCAAACACAAATACAAGCACGTTATACATAATACTTCCTCGGAAAAACACAGTACACATAATTGCTCATGCACCAGTGTCTCACCTGTCAAGTCCTTAAGGCAAAACACAAAACTGGACATATTAGTCATAGGAGTTTCCATCATGTGACACATAGGTAGATGCCCCTTTCACCAGGCTGGATAAAGAAAAGGACACTGTCAGCTGTCTGTCAGGTGCCAGGATACGCTATATCACACATGCACTCAAGTCTCTCAACAGCAGGTACTGTTATGACTCTGTCATAGTCCATATTGGTGTGAATGACTTGAGATGTACCTCTCTGGATTATATGAAGAGAGACATGACTGAGCTCTTGGACTATGTGTCTCAGGCAGGTATGTCGCTAGCCCTAAGCAGCATTTTACCTTCACCTAGGATGATGCCTCAATACAAATAGAAAATGATTGGCTTCATTAATTGGCTTATTTTCTGGTGTCATTTTAAGGGGATCCAGTATCTGTCAGTCTGGTATGACATGATCAACAGACCTCGATGCTTTGCCAGAGATGGTCTTCATCTGTAACCCCTGGGATTGAGACTACTGGCTGAGGCTCTTGCCAGCCCCATATTGCATCTTTCAGGTAGGGTCTAAAGGACAAAATTCCTGACATACAAACTCCATCTAAAAACAACCACAGGGTTATGCTGCTAAATGCTAGGAGTCTCACCACAAAATTACACTCACTGGAAGCAGTCCTCACTTTGGCAGATGCAGAAATTTGTGCAATCACAGAGACTTGGGTCAAAGCTGGGTGGAGCAGCCCAGCCATACTGGGTTACACCTCCTTCCACACATTCAGACCACAAACTGAAGGCTTGAAAACCAAAGGATGCAATGTATCAATTTCCATTAAGGATAAATACACCTCCAGATTGGTTAAACAGTATGATTCCCTGGAGATACTTTAGGTGCAATTAACTGCTGACCTATTCAAGTCACTGTCAGCTACAGGACCCACCCCATGAATAAGGACACTCACTCTGTCTATTTGGATCTACTTGAGTCTATCAAGATACATCCAAACATCATGGTTTTGGGTGACTTTTACTACAGATTCATTGAATGGGTAAATTACTTGTGCTCAAACTGACTTGCCCAAAGGTTCCACGACTTTGTTAACTCCAATGTCCTGGACCAGATGGTTGACATCCCACAAGGGGTGCCAATATCCTGGATCTCATACTTACCAATATGGAGAACCACTGTAGCACCCCACTTTGAGATCTTTCCTGGTGAGATGTGACCACAAATCAGTCCCATTTGAAGTAACTATCCCATCTACCCCCTCCAAGCAACCAGCAGCAACTAAACTAAAAAAATTCTCCAAAGCAGATTATAACCTCTTACAAGATGGTATAAATAGCTTCACTGCACCTTCCCCCTCAGATGGAACTGGCAACTATGCCAAGTTCTACATCAGTGCTTTATACAAACACCTGTATAATCTGTGCAACATAGACAATTGGATGGGAAACCAGAAATTTACCCCTGGTTTGACACCTGTGTCTCTGATGCAAACAGGTGTTCTGTAAATGGTTCATCTCCCAGGCCCGTGCTTACACTTATCAAGGATATCAGAACTCGTCAGAGATTTGGGATGCATGGCTAGGACTAAAAAGGCTCTTGTGGTTGTTAGCCTAGTGAACACCTATGAATCTATGATCCTATGAACTGCATTGACTCAGCCATACCTGATAGGAACAAAACAAGCTCCTCAAGGAAGAGCAAACATGCCTGTTAGACAACTTCCATTAACAGGCTTACAATAAGAGGAAGAAATTGCTGTCTAAGAGTACGAAGTAGCCAGCCCTAAACTGGAAGCACTCCCCCCCCCTCAGCATAAACAAGCAAACAAGACTTTTTGTGAAGTTCTCCAATGCAAACTAAGAATCCAAATTAGCTTCCTCAACTACGGACAACCATAAGGCATTCTTTAGTTACTAAAAGGAAAGGCTCAGATTTTTGCCAAACTGGTAGATAATGATACCACGTATACTGAGCCTGTGGATATACCTAACTTGTTAGTGCCAAACTGGTAGATAATGATACCACATATACTGAGCCTGTGGATATACCTAACTTGTTAGTGCCAAACTGGTAGATAATGATGCCACGTATACTGAGCCTGTGGACATACCTAACTTGTTAGTGCCAAACTGGTAGATAATGATACCACGTATACTGAGCCTGTGGATATACCTAACTTGTTAGTGCCAAACTGGTAGATAATGATACCACATATACTGAGCCTGTGGATATACCTAACTTGTTAGTGCCAAACTGGTAGATAATGATACCACGTATACTGAGCCTGTGGATATACCTAACTTGTTAGTGCCAAACTGGTAGATAATGATACCACATATACTGAGCCTGTGGATATACCTAACTTGTTAGCCAACAGGTTCTGTGAAAACTTCACTCCCCTGTTCCTGCCACACGTGCCCCATAACATCCCTAACATCTGTCCCCTACCTTGTATTTCTAAAGAGCATGTCATAAATGCCCTCTCTAAGGCCAAAAACACAGTATCTAAGGAAGATGATAATATCCCAGGCTGCATCCTACATGGGCTCCAACAAGAATTATCAGCATCATTGGGTACTCTTTTCAATCATAGTCTATGCACCAGCTTCATCCCAGCTGAATGGAAAAGGGCCACCCTTATTCCCTTGCACAAAAGTGGTGCTTCAGCTGACCCCAGTCACTATAAACCTATTAGCCTGACTAGCCTTATCTACAAAGCCATGGAGTGAATCATCATGGACCTTATCAACAAAGATGTAGGTAATCTCCAGACACTTGACTCTACTCAGTTTGGATTTATCAAAAGGAGACCATGCCTGTTAAACCTGGTGGACGTCTTTGAGACAGTCGCCAAGGCATTGGATAAGGAGAAATCTGTGCATACAGCCTACCTATACTTAGCCAAGATGTTTGACACTATCTTCCACTCAGGCATCATTGACAAACTCACCCAGCTAGGTATCAACCCTTAAATTGTTAGATGGGTCACTAAATGGCTCACTCATAGAACCCACGTTGTCAAAATAGGGGATTCCACCTCCAACATCAGATCTGTAACCAGTGGTGTTCTACAGGAATCGGTCCTGGGACCTCAACTGTTTGGAAGCTATTTTTCCAAAGTACAAGCAAAAACTAAAGGTCTGTGTCTGGCAAAGTTTGCTGATGACTGCAAATTGTGAGCAGTCATAGTATCTCCAAATTATGTCAACATGCTACAAAAGTGTCTTACACAAACAAATGATTGGTGCCAAAATCATGGCCTTAAACACAATGCAAAAAAAATGCGTTATCCCTTTCATTAAAAGCAATCGTCCTGCTAACTACCACATCAGTAGCTACATCCTAAGTATGCACTTAGTGGTCAAAGACCTGGGCACACAGGTTGACAGTAACCTTACCTTTGACCACCGTGTCTCCACAGTGGTAAGAAGGGCATTCTATATGGCTCATCTCATAAGTAAGGGCATTGCCTCCAGAAAAAAAGAAGTTATAACCTCCCTGTAATCTTCCTTCATCAGGCCAGTAATTGAGTACAATTCTCCTTTTTATATGTACCTTTCCAAGCACCTGCAGCAACTGGAGAGACCACAAAGGTTCCTCAAAAGGAAAATTCAAGGTCTTCATCATCTGTCCTATGTGGATTGTCTGAAATCACTGTCACTTTATTCTGTTTCATACAGACTTCTCAGAGGTGATCTCTGCCTTGTATACAAGGCAATCTCTGACCCTGCTTTACTGGAAATGCAGCATATCCATAAGTCAAATGGTACACAAGTTACTTGCTCTAAAGACCTTAACCTGGTATGTGAAATTAATAAAACCTGCTAGAGAGACATATTTGTCTCCCAGAGGTTACCACACATATGGAACAGGCTCTCACTTCATGTCAAACAGAGCACCTCATTGGCCCTCTTCAAACACAATCTGGATGATAGAATGGGTAACCATAAATTTACCCCAGGGGTTCTACCTGTGTCCCTCTTGGACAGGGGCAATAGGTGCTGATCATGAAAATAAGGGGAGAACTTGTCTAGTCTTGTAAGGGCCCTAGGGCCATTAGTCTAGCAAGTTCCTATGATTCCGTGATCTTATGTTAATTACATCATAAGCACCTGAATTTTATGTTAATCAACCAATCCAACACAGAGGAGCTATTCAACAAACTGTAAAGCAACTGGGTAGATTTAGTGCCAGTTTTCCCGGTGAATTCCAAAACCTATTGGACTACAGCCACAGAAAAGAGTCTACATGGAAAGAATGTTATGGACTGCTGCTGCTCTAATTCATTTCTGTGTGCAACAGGCTGAAGTCTATGCTGCTGCTGCTGCCAATAGACCTATGCCAAGAAGGAGAAGGGTTTTCAAGCCCCATTTAACTTTTCACAACCTCCATGATGTGGAAAATGTAGTGATCTAAGGTATGTTTAGCACTTAGAATCTTAGCTACAGGTATCTTTCAGACACCAACAGGGGATATGCTGGGAGTGTCCCAGGCATCAGCATCCAGGATTGTCCATAAATTCCTGAATGCTGTGTTCCAACATGCCAATGACCACATATATTTAACCCGTGCTCCTAAGGAGAGGGCCAGGAAATATGCAGGAGCTCTACCATGTAGCACACTTCCCTGAAGTATCGGGTGCCATAGATTGTACACATACAGAAATGAAGGCACCACCAAGGGAGTAGGGTAGGCTCTACATAAACAGAAAGTGCTTCCACTCTAGTAACTGCCAGGTTGTGTGTAATGCCAATGGAATCATCTTGAATGTGTGCGCTGTCAACCCTGGCAGTTACCAAGACTCGTATATCTGGCACAAGTCCCAGAAGTATCAGATGTTTGCTGGGGGGGTATCCCACAGGGTCATTTACTGGGGGATGCAGGTTAGGCACTGAAACTGTGACTGATGACATCCATCAGAAATGGACACACATCCACTGAAGAACACCATAATGAAGCACATGCTCAAACCAAAAATATCATAGACCATGTGTTTGGGCTGCAGAAGTTGTGGTTCCGGTGCCTACATAATCTGAGGGAGCACTACAGTACAATCTACAGGCATGTACTGAAATATACTGATAAAGGGTATTACCTGAAAGCTTTATTCTGTTTTTTTTTTTTTTTGAATAAAAGAGAGTGCTGCTTTACTGCTTTTTGTTTCATTTAAAGTCATATTATAGCAGTGAAACTTTTCTACAGTTGGTGTTTACTTATATTTATGTACTGAAATATTCATAATATGTGCCATGCTACACAATATCATCCTTAGAAAAAAGCTTCAGCAGGCTCAACAAAGGGAAGAAGCACACATCCCACCACCATTGTCAAGGTTACCACAGCCACACACAGATGAGGAGTTAGAGGGGGAATGACCAGCTGCTGTTGGTGTAGACAGATGTAGGTGTGCTCAATATGTCCTTGCTGTGGCTAAGAAACAATGCCTAGCACACTCACTCACCAGCTAAGGGCCTAAAACTTTCCTTCTATGCACATACATATAATAACATTGATGCCAGGCAACTCTCACTACCTATACCTCCCCATGTATTGGCTGTGTACTGCTTTCATCAGTCAGACTCATCCCTGAACTAAAACTGTGGCAACTGCTACATTTACAAGGTAAGTCCTGAACCTGGAGTATATTGTGCAATAATATGAATGAGCGGCATACCCTTGTATTTCATATGTTAGTACTGTAAGCAAGTAAAACGCAGGAGATTTGTACAGAAATGACCTTAGCATATGATAGCAATGACTTATTTGATGAATATGTGTCTATTATTAAGTAGTAGGCCTCAGGCATCAAATATTCACACAGTCATATCTCTCAAAAGCATTGAGGATCACTGCATGCCCTCAGTTTTGCACTGTATATTTGTACTTAAAAATCATTAAAGAGAGAAGTTAGAAAGTAAAGATACACATTGCAGTTTCAGACTTCACAACTGTCACAAGATCATTCACAGTAACGTTGGGAAATACTGATGCTATCAACTGTCTTACTTCCTAAGGCCAATATAAGTCAAAGGTACAATTACCAGTTCAACACCACAAATGCACATATATGAAACACTAAGCTAGCTATGCACCCTGCGTATCAGACAGAGCTTTTGTATCCCTAAATACAAAAGATAGAAAACAAGGATATGGCAAATCTATCATCACTTGTACAGGGTTTTGCATATGTGTGTGTGTGTGTGTGTGTGGGTGGGTGGGGGGGGGGGGGCAGCTAGCCTAGGTTGACACAAAAGGTCAGTGAGTGTGAGTGAGTAAGAAAGAGCAACAGCAGACATTTGGATAAACCAACCAATGGTCAATGAGGAAAATGAGTTTTAAGCTGCACAGCTGAATCACATAACTGTTGTGTGTTTGTGTCTCTAGTGGTCCTCCAATAATTGAAATTAGTATGTGAGTGTCTACATGAATACAGCCAATCTCTGTTCTAGCTCTACATCTTGGTATGTTGGACAGGTGTGAGCCATGCATGCTAGAGGTGGCAGTTCATTGTTGTCATCCCCAACCATGAGAACTGGCTCTGCCAGGAGTTGCACTGGCAAATTCACACCCACAGTCAAATGCACTGCTGCTACCTGAATGTGACTGATATTTGATGGATGATTTGGCACATCTGGGTGTGGACAGCTCATCCACTGATGAAGTAGTGGAAGTACTGCCACTATGAGAGCATGACTGAGAATGGCCACACTGGTTAACAGCAGCTGATGTGGCTGACCTACAGCCGTGAGGATGCCATTCCCCTCCAGTAGATGTTCTATTAAAGACAATGCTTGTTCCATGACAGACACCCCTCATTACATCACAGACACCCCCTTGTTCCAATTTGTCATTCATCCAATCCATTAAATTGGGAACATGGTTGAGGCAGTCACTCATGTCATCCTGTGCCACATCTACAACCCTGAGAATTTGTCTGGATCACCTATGGGAATGTGCCTATGCCTCTATGATGGCCCTAAACATACATTGAGTGCCATGGGAAGAGACACCTGGATCAGGTGGAGAAGGCAGCAGGTGTCCTCTGAGTACCCCTAATGGTCCTCCAGCATGGCACCTCGCCCACACTTTGGCTATGGCCAGAATCAATAGGCACTGAAGCCTTATCAATTGCCATGACCTCCACCTATCCAATATATATGGGCTTAGAGGAATGCATAGGCATAGGCCTACTGATTGTGTCTGATGGAACCGCAGGGGATGGCTTTATGTCAACCTCAGTGTCAGATTCAACCTCTGCACCCCCGACAGTGCCTGTGTTTGGCCACCATCATCAGAGTGTGCTGATACAAACACATCAGGTTGTAGAGGTTCCACACTTGCACTGTCATGATCACCTGTGATAAAAAGCAACAAATACAGGAAAACATTAATACCTACACTACTATAGTCCAATATATGCTAAAAAATGAACAGTGGTGCCAGTGTTATAGACAGAACAGTAATATACACAACAGGCCGGACATTAACATCACATACTAAAAAATGTCTTTAAATTGCTCAGCAGTACTGACATAAAAATGACTGGCTTAACATCTGCAGATGAGATTCTCCTCTGCAAGCCACATGGTCCTGGAAGAAGTTAAACAAAAGGTAAGGGCAATGCCATCACAATTAACAGTAACACAGGGAGTAATGCTTTTACCCCTTTATATGTCCATTAATTATACTTTCAACAATAACTTGACATACAACTCCAACCTAAGCTAATCAATCAGAATATGTAGTTAGCTGTAGTAATCTTCAACCCCGCCCCCCAAAAAAAATCTTGTGACACAGAAGTAACATATTGATTTCAATTGCTTTACTATGCAACAGTATTCAACTGTTGAGATACCAAAGCCTACCTGGAAGTCCCTGACACTGTTGCACCGATGTTGTGTACACACTCTTCTACACTTTCCTGGGAGCTGTCTGGATCCCTGACAATGGCCAGGAACTCTTCATTTGGTGTTAGTGATGGCTTGCATAGCAGGCCCACCACCAGTAACCATCTGATCATTACCCACTGGAGCTGTTCTCCTCTGTTAAGACGTGATCACTTCAGTTGCCCTATGGTACACCTGCTCATATGTCCTGTCATGGCCACCCATGGCATTCATGTCATCCACAATCTGCCAGCAAATTTCCTTTCTTCTTGTCATATCTCCCTGTCCTCTTTCAAGCAGGAAGGTACCACGTTGCCTAAAGGCATCCGCTATCACCTAATTTTCAGCATCAGTGAAAGGTGGCATCCAAGGATTAACATGTCGTGGTGGCATACTCCTAGGTGTCCTAAGAGACAACAGAAGGATAATACATATAAGTATCACATATCTACAAAATAACTGCTCCCAGATAAAACATAAAAGGTAGCATACCAGTATTACCCACTGGAAAAACACAAAAACTCTGTAGAGATGTGAAACATGAACAACAGGCTGGATGCTTAAAAAGGAGACTAACAGTAGTAGCATATCCTTATTTGTGCTATAACAGGAATTCAGCTGTGCCCCCCCCAAAGAAAAGGCAAATTACACATTTTGCTTACAAACCATCTTTGAAATGCTAAATGTGCTATCAAAGGGGCTGTCCTTGAACATCTGTACATATTTATCACAGAGCATTCCATTTTCATGTATTGGCAATCATATATACCTGTGAAATGCCTTGACAAACATGCCCATGGCATCAGTACACTTCTAACTAATGCATACAGATAAAAGTGTAAACGCCTTTGCTTCAGATTTTGCTTAATTACTTTCCAGCATATGAAGTATGTAGCTGACAAAATACAAGCACACCTTCTGAAGTTCAGTAATCCTCTGTGCAGATATATCCCAAAGTAATAGTGTATGCTCAGTATTCTCCACATAAACAAGTCTCCTCACTCACCATCAGTTTGTCTAGTTACATGGTTGTCTTTTTATATGGTTTAGATTCAGGGCTGTTAGCATGGTGAAGATGCAAATGAGGTGTGAACTGATTAGAATTGCTGAATCCCAAATAACTGGGCCCATGTAGGAGATGTTAACATACTGGAGGCACAACCTCACTGTTTTTAATGGATTGCAACTGTGAATGATTACTGGTTGGGAGAAGGAAAACACAATAGCACTGCAGGCTGCCTTACCTCCAGTGGGTGTGTCAGGTTACATCTACAAAGTGCTACATGTAAGGCTAGAGATGTAAGTAAGCAGCCCACAATTCACATGTGTTCAGTAACATCCAACCTGCCCTTCATTTGTTGTCACTTGCATTTGATATTATTTCCAGTTAATATCCTTACACATTTTAAGGCCAGTGATATAGAATGGCTTACACACTTGCATGTCTGATTACTGGTTAGATAACTGAAGAATGACCAACAAACACAAAGAGGTAACACAGAGCTGTATATTTGCAAGCTATAATCATAACAGGTTGTGTGACCACTAAGTGTACTACATCCAAATATAATAAATGTACAAATAGCAGTTGTATGGTTTCATATTACTATGGATGATGTTGCAGTTGGCTGTGTGCAGAATGATTTCAGTTCCTTGCTGCCAAATGTTTGTGTGGCAAAGAGGGATAAGGCACCCATCATGTGTTCTGAATGTTCATTGGGGTGAGAGCTCAAATCCATATCTCTGTAAACATATCTCATGTAAACCATATTTTTTCTAGTGTGCATGTCATAGATTGATTTTCCTCATTTCAACTACTTTGTCCCTTTTTGTCTTTTTTACCTTTTTTGTCTTGTCTTTGTATTTTTTTATTTTTTTTGTGGGCCAGTGTTTGTGCGATGTGGCACTTAGCGCAATCCGGGATTGGAGAAAATGAATGGTGGGCTTGACTGTGCTTATCTCATTTCTGCAAAGCATGGCAGTACACAAAGTGGGAAACTGGACCAGCCAGGAAGCAGACAGGACCCAGACAGACAAAAATAGAAAACAGATACATTCAATTAATTCTATTAGGCACCACGCAAACCTGCTGAGTGGCATTGCACTGTGGTTAACAGAGAGACCTTACAATGATTAGTAAATTAGGGAGTGTCATGTAACTAGTCCTGTGGCTGCAGGTGTAAGTGTAGGGTTGGAGTACAGATGGTCCTGGGTTCTAGTACAGGGTGTGCAACCTTTTTTTTTTTTTTTACTGTTGTGACATTGCAGTTTATAGAAATGAACTGAAACATAAACAACTGTTATTTCAACTTTGTGGCAACAAATGTAAGTGTAGGACTGCCGTACATGTGGTCCAATATTCCATATACTTTTACTGTTATTCCACTTTCCATTATATTCACTCTCACTTATAACACTTTAAATATTGGAGCTGATATTAATCATATGTATGAGGGATGAGACACTGTTATTGTGTTATCAGATGTATGACTGAGGGTATACTGCATACTGTATTTCTGTAAGTAGAATTCTGCTATCTGGACCTGCATATCCTTCACATTTGCCTAAGACACATATACAACTGCCTCTGTGTCCAATAACCTTGTCAAGTCACACACATGCATGTGTAACAGTGCATAATGTTACCTGTATTTATGTATGATTCCTGATTATGTCTGGGCAGCACTTCTTCTGTGGCCAAGATGGAAAATCAATGATGTGAAAGAAGATGTTTTGTTCCTTATGCCAAGTGTGAATGTAAAGGTAAAACCAAATGTGTCAAATCATTACATTTATGCCCCCAGTTTATGTCTGTAAACCTAGCTCACCTAACAGTTACCTTCCAATTTCCAGTACATATTTACAAGCTACATCAGTAGATACCCCTCAAACTAAGGCTAAGTGTCAGATTAAGTTTCCAGTTGCAATTATTTTACTCCTCACTGCTTGGCACTGCTACTCTCCACTTTCCATCGAGCAAACCGGTTGATCTGATGTGTGCACTCAGTAAACACAATAAGTGGAACTGGTGGGAAAACATGAGTCTTCATTTCTCTAGGTCACTGATAGACATAGCTGGTGTTAGTGGGGAAGGTGCCAGGTTTACCAGTGGCACAAATGCCCTGCTGTAAACTGTAATTTTTATAACTGGAACACACATATGTGCAATATATGCACATTTTTATACTTACTTGCAGCAATCTGTAATATAGTCTGCATCTGTTAGGAAATATACTTAAATGTAAAACGTAAGATAATAGAATTGTATAATTGTATTAATGCATTGTATGTCACAAGTGACAGCACTAACCTTATCTCTTTTACTCTCACCCCAGTCCTTATCTCTCTTTTTATTTTCTGTATTTTTATTTTATTTTTAAAAATATCTTTTATTTTATTTTTATAATTTTTATTTTATTTTATTTTATTGTTAAAATAATTAATTTTATTTTATTTTATGCTTTTATTTTATTTTCTATTTGTATTATGCGTCATCAAAATGTGTCCATATCATCTATGAGTACCACATCACTAAATGCTCCACAGAGCACCAAGGTAGGTCAGCCCCATTGGATCAGCCTGCTCTGCTCCACTGGCTCCAGCACCTATGCCCAGTACAGCTGGGAGGCAGTCTGGCAGCACTTCCTCTGCTGCCCCTGCACTACCTGAGCCCTCAAGTAGTCCTGCCCCAGAGGATGGTCCAGTGGCACCCTTTGAGAGCAGTGGTGGAAGTGGTGATTTCATCACATGCAACGAGTTGCCAGAGATGGTGCATAAGGTGGTGCACTGCACCAATTGGTGCCCACCTATGCTGGATGGAGATGCTGCTCTCCCTCATTTTCTGCAAGAGGAGAAGGAGATGTCAAGCACCAAAGCCAGCAGTGGATTAAGGGGACAGTGATGACAGGCCAGTGGGTGAGGTCTCACTGTCTCTAAGCTTGACAGCCGTGGGCCAGGGTTGCTCCCACCCTCACCCAATCATGTTGTCTCTCAACCTTTTGTGTCCATCACTGTCCTTGTATTTTGTCTTGTCTGTTTGCAATTGCTACTTCACCTGCCCAGCTTTCCTGACCCAGACATAACTGTGTCCCTTCCCCAACATTCTCCTCTCTCTCTCTCAAATAAAAAAATAAATGGGCACCAGTCCCACAAAAAAATACCCCATACATAGCTCTCCATTTCACACACAAGTCTTCTTGACACACTTGATTTGGTCCAATTGGCTATACAACATGATTGTATTAAAGTCACTCCTCTTTTTAGAGGTGACAGTCCAAATTCAGTTAATATTCTTTACACATTTTCAGTTTGCAATGTTAAAGAAATGGACAGCTATGGCCCTTTCCTACATACTTCCTGCACATTCCTGTACTGCTTTCCCTTTGTTCTTATGCCTGCTTGCTCCTCATTTACCACTTTCCTATCTACCCCATTTACACTAATTTAATCTATTCAAATATAGAATCACACACAGCACACAGAAGTAGTGGAAAAAGCAATGGATCCCTTGACTTTTTGGGCTTCATGTTTACCCGGAGGTGTGCATTGAGCAACCAATGAGCAGCAAGGGTAGCAGTCACAAACTGGTTACCTCTATGCAATGCCGCTTAACCCTGCTGTGCAATGCCAACACAGAGCTACACATGTACTATAAAGAACTCATGTCATAGCATTATCAGTCTTCACTGAAAAGTATTTAAAAGTATTAGAAACATCTGGATTCTAGTCCAGTATAATCTAGGTACAAAAAACATGAATCAGTGCATTAACACTTGCTGCCCCAGAGTAACTAAAGCAGCAAGTGCATCTCATGGAGTCAACACTAACTCTCAGTCTTTAGCAATGCGGCTCACATTTGCAGACTGCTTAGCTATGCTCAGGCATGAATAGTATTAGAAATGTGCATCTCGCATATGTGAACACTTTGCCAACCATCATGCAAATCTGCTGCTCATCACTCTATGGAAAAGTGAATATCATTATGTATTACTAATGTTTACTGCCCATTTCCTGTCTGTGATATGGAATTACATGTGGAAATGCACCAAACTGAAGGCCTTATCTAATAATATGTCACATATTTACAATACAGCCATGTGTTGCCTTCCCCAAGTATTGCAACCCTGGTGTCTCAGTCCTTTTTCCGCATATATATCACCTACACTACAGAAAGTAATATCTAATGTTTTGTGATATGCAATGAACATTAATCTGGTAACATGCAAAACTACAACTATTGACCCATAAGCCTAAAAAATCTTATCTGCTAAGCTAGGTGAGGAATCAGCATGGCTCCCTTGTTGTAATTTAAAGAAGTACATGTTGCCATCCAGTTCCTTCTTGAAGTTAATGAACTGAGTTGAAATATGACTGGGGAGACAGCTCCATGGATAGAGGGATAAAGCTCTGACTACAGTAGTGGTAACAAGAGTTTGAGTAGAGTCTGGTGTACTTGAGGGAGCTAGGAAGAGAGGATATATGTAATAATCTTTGAAGTGGAAAGGATATGAGTCCCAGATGGGGCTAGTTTTAACTTGCCTGAACTAGTGAGGTAGTGCAAAGAGGATATCAACAGTGGCCACTCAAGCTAAGGGGCATAACCCTTGCCAAATGTGAAATAGTGTGACCAGATTGGGTTGAGAAACACACGTGGCTTCTGCAGTGACACAAGTGCTAACATCATAAATAAGGACTGAGTTAAATAAAAAAATATGCCCTCAGTTTCTAGGATGCCAGTAAGAATATACACATTCATCATGGTTGCCTGTATGAGGGCTTTCCTGAATGGCTTTCACCCCACACTATAATGGGTGCATTCCTATTATGGGGAAATGATTGGGGTCAGCATGGTACAGGAGAGAATGATGCTCTGCAGCACTGGAATCAAAAGATAAAGAAACAAACTGAGCAGACCATGTATTACATATGTATGGGAGTGTTTCAGATATGAACTTCTGACACTGTATGAAGTAGGTGACATTCATTTTTAATGAAGTTGAGAGTCATCGTGTGCTCACATCACCAAGAGGTATTCTAATGGGGTCCCTATTAAATTGCAGAATAATTCAAAGTTTGAATGCCATATGGTTGACATCATATGATCGAACTTTGAAAAGTTTGAGGGTGAAAGGCAATGGCTCCAAACACTCTGAATGGGAAAATTTCCCTTTTCTGCACTGAAGTGCAGTCCTGGAGTTGGTATATTTAAATAGGGAGGTGTGGGGGTGCAGGGGGGACTTGCCCCCCTGCTCAGATCGTTAAGGTAATTTTTTTTACTTTTTTTATTATATATTCGAGGTTTCAAGTTTTGCTATGTTGTCGAACATATGAGGTTCGAAATTTTGAAACTTTGAATATATAATATAGACCGTTCCAATGCTGTGCACATCAAGCATAGTTCTCTAAGATTATAACTTGGCAAGGAATGATGGAGAGTTATTGTCTTTTTCAGTTGTAAGAGAAGACTTTCCTTTATATTCTATTTGTGAAAGATTCTTGTACCTTCTTTACCTGGAACCAATGGCATGTGAATAGGTTACTATAAAGGATGCAGTACTCTCTAATTAGTCAGATGAGAGATGCTTGCAGGGGGACCCGTTACTTCCCTGGAATGGCTCTGGACTCTAGAAATGATCAGGTGAGGGATTCCATATGCTTTGCTGAGAGCAGCAGCTCTGTGGGTATCAAATAAAATGTCATCACCTACAAGGACTCCTAGGTATTTACTATTTGGACAGCTTTTAGTATTTGCTCAGCAGTAGCATGTAATGCTGTTGGGGATTTGTGACAAATGCTAGAAAGTTTAATTTTCTTTTTCTTAGTCATGTTTGGCTCCCCAGTGCTAACCATGAGTTCTAGAGGACCTGAACTCCTTCAACATATTTTAACAAAGCTGACTAGTCACCGCTACACTGATTCTGACCTATTGCAGCTGACAGCGAGGAGATCAGGGCTTCTTAGTGCAGAGTTACCCTGCTATTAAGTAATGCTTTTTTTCTAGAAGGGCCCACCCTCAACATGCACTAGAAAAGACATGGTCTGGGCTACTAAGGCATATCATCCATACCATCATATGAACCTCAGCCATGGCTCTTTCCAGCCTTGAGAGCATACCCAACTTTTCTCCAAGATGGGTGTGCCCATCTTATTACATGCTCCATAAAGTGCCTGAGCTGCTATTTGAACTTAGGCCATCTGGGATGTAGTCAGGGACTTATCCTTTTATACCACTGGTAAAGACTATTTTGCATGTCATTTGAAACTGAAGTCAAGGTTTCAATTTTTATTGTAGTATTCATGTGTAAGTGTTGTGTCATTTCAGGAGAATAGTGTGGGGTTAGGGACAGCTTTGCAGTCATGTGCATAACTGGTTTCCTGTGGAACTAGTGTTTATTATTTTGTTTATACGATTTTAAAAAAGGTAACAAAGGTTCAAGGTTAAGTCCTAGGTATTTGTATTCAGAAATGAGGGGACTTATGTTGTTAACACTGTTAGTGATGTCTGGCTTCACATAGTTGTAGACTGTAAAACAGTTGTTCCATTTTGGTTAAAATTCAGAAAGTTTATTAAAGCATTATGGTCAGACAAGCATACTGTTTTGAACTCTTTGATGTTATTTAACTCCCCAATTTCAGATTCCATGCCAAAAATATAAGTGCCTCTACTTTGGTTCATTCTGGTTATTACTAGGAAAATTATTACAAAGAATTGGAAGAGTAAAAATATCCTTCTTTTACTGAATTTGTTTGTCTAGCTAAGAATGTATGCAACAAGAATTACAAACTGTTTATTGCAGAACATCAAACATCACACATAAATATTTATCTTGGCAAAAACTTAGAGATTTATTGGAAAAATTAATGGTTTTGATTAATATAATTTTTGTTATGGACTCTGTATATAGTTTTTGTTGATTGTTATGTTTTGTTAAAATTTATATTATGTTTTCATACTATTTTAAAATCTAATAAAATGTTTAAAAGAACACTGTTAGTGATGTCAATGAAATGTAGATAAGGATAGTAGACAGTTAGATTGTGGTTTATTAGAAAGTGTTTCAGTCAGTGCAGTTGCAGCTAAGTTTGATAAAGACTTGTATAGTTTTGAAGATCAGAAAGACATTTAGTGGCATGTAATAGAAGAATGTCAACTGTAAACATAAGACATCAAGGGATGGGAGGTCATCTCTAAAAACATAAATAATGAAAAAAGAATAGCACTTAGAATTGAACCTTGTGGCGTTCCAGTGTTTAAGGTGCCAGTAGATGATAGGAGGATGTTAACATAGTATTTTAATGTTCCATTCTCCAGGTAACTTTGGAATCACTTGGTAGTGTTTTGGCCAAAAATAAGTTTGTTTAGTTTCATTAGAAAACCCAGAGGACATAACTAATCTACTTGCTGATAAATTTAGCACTAAATTGACTCATCTCATAGATCTCGTAAATGCATCTATAACCTCCTGAAATCTCACATGATTAAGTCCTCATGGAAGAAGACTGCTTCTATGGGGCTTGATTGCATACTGCACTGCTTACTGGTCATCCTGAAACAAGTTAAACAGAGCTTTTGCATGTACGGCAAGTTCAATGGCCAAAAAACAACAAACCCACGAACCAACAAAATTGACCAGCACTCCAATGTGAGATAGTCAAAATTTCTTTATTAATAATTGAAGCAGCCCAAATTTATCACTGCATAATAATGCAGCCACCAAATCAAAATAATAATAAACAGATCAGTTTCTGCACTATAGCCTGAAGATGATCATTAATGTACCATAAAATGGAATCAATTCATTTTGGCATTTCTATAACTATGTTGTATGTCTGTTAACAAGCTATAGCTGTTAATATGTTTCATTATTTGTTTATAAAAGTTTTTTTTCAAATACTGTTTTCAAGTCGGTTAAAACTGGAGATAGCTCTGAAGTCACTAGTTTTAGCCAGAGGAATTATGATGGAGTGTTTTAAGGCTGGAGGCAGTATTCCTGTTGCAAGAGTGAGATTATATATGTTGGTTAAGGATTTGGTAATTCTATCTGCTCTTTTTATGAAGATGCGATATAACTGGGTGACATTGGAGGAGCTTTTTTTAAAGATTTTTCAAGAGTGTGATAGTTTCTTTAATTGAGACCTCTCTACAATGGAATGTTGCTACATATTCAGCTAATGAGTATAGTGTTGGTTGAAAGAAGTTTGGAATGTTGTGTTGAGATGGGATAGAGGGTTGAAAATAATTAGTTATTTATTGTATACCAGCAGTGATGACGTTTAGCACTATTTTTGTAGGAGAAACTTCTGTTTTAAAGTTGTGGGAGAGTAGATAGATTATTTGATTTATCCCATTAGTTCTTTTATTGCTTTCCACACTTGTTTCTGATTACTGATAGCAGCAATTTGTTTGCTATTCTAGTTTACTTTCTTAGAGTTTGAAGGTTTTGGTGGTGGTTAACAAAATTTTGGCTTTGTTTCCAGGCTGACCATGCCTTTCCCTTCTGCTTCATGAGAGTTTTAATATCACTAGTAAGCCAATGGCATTTTGGCTCTGCAGTGTCCACCATGAAGAGGAGAAGAGTGATTCTTGTATGGAGGTAAGAGATTTGGTAAAGTAAGCCAGTGCATTTGTTGCTTTATTATGAGCTATAAAGAGGACCAATCAGTGGCTTGCAAAACATGGTTAAGGACAGTAAGCTTGTGGCTTGGGAATGGTTAACTTATAACAACTTCTGAGAAGATATGTGTCCTTTTAAAACCGCAATAGAATAGAAAAGGGCAGTGGCCCCTTAGT
>NC_056730.1:627896978-628166978 GCF_019279795.1 Protopterus annectens | reverse complement strand
ATTCAATGGTATCTGAAACTGTTTTATTCCTAACATCAGCATCTGAAATTTTAAATTCCATTTTTGGAATTTGTAAAAAGGGAGATCCTGTGGTGGAGACACCAATTTTCTCAAAATTCAGTCCTCCCAATTTCCCTTTCTTGCCCCAGCACAGTCACTACAGACACCTCAGGCATTGCTTGGGGAATAGGTCTATGGGGGTAAAAGTTCAGAGCTTTGTAAACAAAAATGACAATCCAACACATATAGATGTATAAGGGATGTTAGCTCTTATAAATGCTTTCAACTCCCTCAACCATTTGTGGTCTCTGCTACCTTTTCAAATATTTAGAGATAAAAGCACCCTGATGTTGTACATAAACAAGCACAGGAGAACCAAATGTTACCCGACATGCAGACCAGCCATGGTGATTTGAGATGCACATTTTTAGCCCAGTCATACTCTACAGGCATCTTACATGCTACCGCAGCAAAACTGTGTGGTAGACAAGCTGAGCAAGACTGGGAGAGACACTCATAAATGGGAACTGAATCAGGGCATCTTTCAACAATTGATCCAGTAGTGGGGAACACTTCAAATAGATCTACTTGTCTCAGTTCTCAACATTCAGTTGGCAAACGTCTGCTGTAGGACTTCATGTAAGAAAGTCTGTAACACTGATGCTTTTTCTTTTCCATTGACAGGAATGTTCCTGCATGCTTTTCTACCCTTTACACTAATATTCAGGGTCAATCTAAAGATTCAGAAGAACTATCCAAAGATCATTCTGATCACTATCTCTGGCCCAGATAACAGTGGTTCTTCCTTCTTTTAGAAATGCCCAGTGACATTACTTTATGCTTCCTCACAGACTGAATTAACTCACACGAAAACAGGGGTGTTTGATACATCCTGACTCCATGCAACAACTGACTGCCTGGATATTATAATTTTAATACCTTTCAGTACCTTTTCTCTGAGAATGTGCAGCAGGTATTAATGGAGGCAAGAAAGCCTGCCAATAGAAAATGATAAATTAGCAAATGAAAGGGTTTTCTAGTTAGTGCCAAGAAAAGACCTAACCCCAGTCAGGGCTAATGTTTCTCTGGCTGTACAGTATTTCACAGGTTGATAGGTGCATACAAGGCTAATAGGCTAAAGTTCCTAGATCCCTTATAAGTCTAGTCATATTTATCCGAGGTTGCCCCAATTGTTGGCGGTTAGATGAGTGAAGTTTGCAGAGGTAAGGATCTATGGTAGACATTGGCACCACACCAGAAGTGAATTTGTGGTCACCCATTAATTGATCTCAGTTGTGTTTGAAGAGGGGTAGGGTGGGGCTTTGTTTCACATGAATTTGCGTGAGTTGGTGATCAAGGGAGTAAGTCAATAAGCACTTATTGAGTTACTCACTCCCATGATCCCCAGCATTTCCAAAGGTTCTTCTAAACCTGTTGCTGATCTTTTACCTCCATTTGAGAATGCACAGAATCCACCCTCTGTTAGCTTGACATTGGTATCTTTTCTTCATCAGGTCAGCATAGCACATAACATCCGGACAGTTGATTCACCCCAGGAGAATGAGGCAACACTGCGATACACTTTGGAATTACCAGACATTACAAGCTGGCTTTATAATTTCTCAAATGATTTTAGCAAGCCCCAGACTGCACCACCAGTAAATGATTCTTTTCATAAACAACTTGCCCTATTTGAAAAAAAAGTTATCCAAGTTTAATTCATTACAGCTGGATAACACTTATGTAAGGGAATGTATTAATAGGAAACTGGTTCCGAATGGGCTTAGAGTTTATTAGATTCCTGATGGTCTAGTTAGTGATGTGGACTTGTTACATGAATTGTTTTTAGTGTTTGACCATGGTGGCTTTGAAATAATGAGAGTTCTTATTAAGTTTAATGAGAAAGAGATGGCTAAGCTGCTTGATGATATTAATGTTTTAGATAATTCATTGAAATGTGATTTACTTTTTGAAGCACACAATTATGATTACTGTAAGTTGTTTGAAAATGTAAATAAAAAATGGAGAAAATTAAAATCACTAAAAATAACAATCTCATGAAATACTTGATATATTAACAGTGCATTAAAGTGTTTTATATAATAAGAATGAAAGTGCTAAATTGTTGTATGAGTACTTGCCAATCAGCAAACATTCCATAGCTTTTTGAGTTTTATATAACAAGAGTATTCTCATCTTGTGATTTGGATCTTATACAACTGTCACTTTGGGTTGTTTTGCCTTTCATGTTCAATATAATTTCCAGTGATTGCTGGCACAACCCTGAGTTTTTTTTGTTTTTTAGTGGTGTTCTTCTCTGGATGTGCTCTGTTGTTTGTTTTCAAAGATCAAAGATTGATCAGAATGGTTGAGCTAGGCATGCTGTGCTGTCGGGGGATGGGTTGACACTGTTGTGTCCAGGAGCCTGGATTAGGCAGTTATACAGGGTCTGTGGGAGACCGTCTAAGGATATTGTTTTTCATACTGTGCAGGGAGGTGTTATGATGGCCCCACAGTTTATTAATATGATGCAATGGGCATTAGATTATCAATGTATCAGAGGAAGAAGATATTTTGCCCGTTTCTTTTGGACAGTCAGAACATCTGATTTGGCAGAGGAAGGGAAATCAGTACATGCTTTTAAAAGGCTAGGACATTAGACTTCTAGAGCTTATTTAGATTATATAAGATGCGAGTGTGTTAATTGTTTAATTTGTGTGTTTGTTTTGCAGTTGGAGATTCTGTTTTTCTTGATCACCCCTTTGTATTTTGCACAGAAAGAAGATCGGTCATAAGGCCTGAAGGAATCATGTTGAATCTTTCAATGAGCAGGTGGTGCATGGCGTGGCATTCAGTTAGAGGTTTATGTTGGCGACAACTGTTGCACAAGTTTGAATTGATACAAGCAGTGGCAGGGGTTCCTAGGATTTTGCTTATTCATTTGGGGGAGCAGTGGCTTAGGTTGAGTTCCAAAAAGAAAGCTGTTCACTTGGATTGTTTGTGATCTAGTTATGTTTAAACAGCTATAGCCCCATATGTTGGTAGTGTGGTCAGGGAACAGGGTTGGAAAGGGTTAGGTACTTTGTCAATCACAGAGTGTCCAGGGTGTTGTTGAGGTAGGTGTGTTTGTGGATAGTCATCAAGATTTTGATGATAAGGATCCACTTTCGTATAGGAAAGATGGACCACATTTGAGTGAGGTTGGTGTGAACTTGTTTAATGTGCATTTGGCTTTGTGGGATTTGGTTAAATAGTTATGAGGGAAGAAGGGGGAATGCCTGTGTCCAGGCTGGTGGGTAGAGCAAGAAGGGATCAGCTAGAGCCCCTCTTATATCCCCCCTTCTCTCTTGGTTCATGTGAAGTAAGTGAGGTAAGCTGTTTTACAGCTTGGGTGTGTTTAAAGTGAGGAGAAGGGTGTAACGCAGCCTTGTGTCCATTTCAGGGTGAGTGGTCAATGCTGCCTGAAATCCTATAATGTTTTCATGTGCTTCAATGGATGTATGTCTAATTCAATATTGACTGTGTTGTTATACATATGTATGGATTTTGGTCAATAAACTGCTTATGATGGCATATCTAGATATGATGCTTGTGTCAAAGTAGATTTGGTCAAATGAAAAGTATTTGTTTCATTTGTGGTCACCTTATTGTGTTGCTTGTTGGATCTGATGAAACAAATTGCTGATGAAATTTAACAACATAATTCATGTCAATGAAAGTTCATCGATGACGTAAAGAAATCTAACTATATATATATAGATATAGATGCACGCACACACACACACACACACACACACACACACACACACACACACGCACGCACACGCACACACACGCACACACACACACACACACACACACACACACACACACACACACACACACACACACACACACATACACACAAACACATACACAGAAACAAAAACATATTTTTAAACTGCTGAGGGATGTCTAGAGAATGTTTTTATTTTTTGAACTACAGACAGAATTTTCATATGCCATATAAATCAGCCTTCATTAAATGACTTTAGAATTATTTATAAGTGCAAAAATGTGACAGTATAAAGGAAAACACAGAGCAGTGCATTACTGTGAATTTTCATTATTAATAATGTAATAATACAACTCATATCTTAGCTTTAATTAATGCCACATAGTTTCCAGAAAATTGACATAATCATGCACTAATTACTTAATAGAATGTTTGGTGCTAAGAAATGCAGCTGTTATACCTAATATAAACCAACTCATATTAAGGTTTTTATAAGAAACATATAATTAATCAGGTTGGTAGCTTATTACTTACATTTTTCTCCATTGCCTCCAGAAAACAAGTTACTGCTATAGAAGATATTGTTTGCCCTAATATAAACAATTTGCCTGTGTATACATATATATATATATATATATATATATATATATATATATATATATATACATGCACATTAATTGCACTTTACATAATTATATAGGTACTCTGTATAGCCTCTCAGCATGGATGGGCCAACCACATTTATCCCTGTTGCCCCAGGCAGACAATTTATTTGTTGACATGTGTATGATATCATCTTGGGGCAATACTATTATCTAAGAAGTCCTTATCTGTCTGTGCTATAAGAGTTTACTGCAAATGAACTGACCTAGCACTGACATAGCATTATTATATACTGTTCAAAGTTATGCATCTTGGCTGTTGCTGCATATGAGACATGCACCATGAACTCATCCTTTTATGACTCATTGACAATGGAAATTTCCCCATATGTTTCTTTGCTGCTTAGATTTATGGCTAGACGTATGCCAATGTTGTGTCATGCAAAGCACTTTCAGCATGTTTTTAGTCTTTCCTTAAAGTAGCTGTTACGTCTTGAAAACATTTGAAGAACATCTGCTGAAGAATTAGTTAAATAGATCTCATATGTTACTTCATCTGGATAAGCCAGTCTTAAGACAACCAACACACATAATAAATATGAGTCTCACATTCATTAAACATTACTCTCATCTTGTTTACATATTGCATTCTTATGGCCGTATAACTTTGGCACAGACTAAAATGTACTCTGCTATCTCTCCACAGTAACCAAGTATAAGTACTATGCTTTTAGGCTGGCCATCTTAACAATATGTAATAGCTGTCATGTGGAGTGAAGCAGTTTATCATTTCAAACTTAATGCAGGCAAGAATCTCAAGTGTAGTTCAATATAATCCACTTTGTCAGTATTTAGTTTAAAGCACTGTGTTTACATGTATGTTTTCCTAAAATGCTCAAATTCTCTAGCTTGCTTTGATTAGAGATAATACTTCTCTGAGGTTGCCATAATATTCAGGTCAACTAGTTAGAAATCATAAAGCAGATATAAGACTTGGAGGCCTGTTGAGGTATATCCTAGGTAGATATGGAGGGTATGAGCTATCGGCTAATTCTTTAAAGTTCTTGGGCAGCCCATTAAATACTTTGTCAGCTTCTGTTAATGATACCTTATGAGTCTCAGACCATCATGTCAGAGATTAGAAGTCCAAACAGGGTAAATTATTTCCTAAACTGTTTTATTATTTAAGCTACCTAGAATAATTTGTGTCACATTCCAGAATAATCAGATCTTTCCAAGATTAAGAAAAATAATTCAACATTTGTAATGCATGGAGAGGTTATATAGCAGGTAATAGACACAAATAATACATGGATTATAATAAAATATGACATAAACTAGAGACTTAATCCCATCAAGATTTTTGTTGTGGGTACTTTTCTGATATTCATCACTGGAACATTTTCATGGCTACTTAAAATAAAGACAACATTGTTTTGTTGTTGTTACAACAAACAGTCTCAGTCACTGGCAGCCTAACATGCAGTGCATTAAATAATCTTAGGGTCAGGACTTCTTTTAGGAAAATACATCTCATTTTAAAAGAAAGCATCAATAATTTCAAGTCCCAGTACATGTTCTAGTGTCATAAGTTAACTACGGTTAATGTAACACATAATTAGTAATGCATCAAGTATGACATTTCTACCAGTTGGGAATTGCACACTCATGCAAACACACACACACACACACACACACACACACACACACACACACACACACACACACACACACACACACACACAATATGCTACTATGTATAAAAAAACACTTTAATGCATTCCATATTTTAGAAATACCAATGCACAAAAACATTTAGTCAGTTTGTCCCACATAATAAATTTTTAAAATTGTGTGACTCAAGCGTCATGTAAGAATTTACTTCTGAGCGCTTGTATTTCATTATCAAAGTGCCATTTCCTGCATGTATGCATACATGTTACACAGCTGTCTTGATGCCATGCTAATGGCACAATGTAAGCAGAAGGAATTCAGTTTAGCATACATATATATAAAACCAACAATGGCAGGAGGGCTTTCATTATAAATTACTAAAACATCTCCTCCCTCTTTAATTAACTTTCTTGCCAGTGCACATTAAGGTAGCGGGTTCAAGGTTAATATTTCAGACAAACTTTTCATTGCTTTTAATCTTTCCATAGGAAGTGGGCTGGCCATTCTTTATTGCCTGTGCTTTTTTCCTCTACACATAAAACCTTACCAGAAACCCTTAGGAAGACAGAAATCCACTGCTCACCATATCCTGGCATAAAAATGCACCAGATCTTTTTGTACCTGTTTTTTTTATTATTATTGTCTGATGCTTAATGATTCTAAATGTTTAGTTAAGCATAAATCATTTTGCAAAATGCCATTCGTAACAAAGCAGTCCATTTGATCTAAATGAGTGATACTTTTCCAACACCAGTAAATAAAATCTATATTTATTAAATGGCCAGTCTAGAAATAACTAGACCCTGGACCTTTAAGTTCCAAATTCATTACAGTGAATCCATACTGTTCAGTGACTCTATACCACTCTTTATGGGCAGCCAAGATCATTTGTTCTCTTTATCCTTCCTTCCATCTGAAATAGTTTTTAATCTGCACTAAATTATGTATTAAATATGATGAGGTAAGAAACTGATGTTAAAATTCTAACTTAACAGAAATCATTTCAGGCTTGTCAGTGCAATCTCCCTTTTTATTGGTTGATATTTAAATATTGTTCTTTAGAGCATGAGTATTGTTTTTTTTAGATTAAATAAGTTTAAACCATTCAATATAGACCCTACACACACACACACACACACACACACACACACACACACACACACACACACACACACACACACACACATATATATATATATATATATATATATATATATATATATATATATATATATATGTATTTGAATATATACTTTTACAATTGTATTCATCTACTGAAAATGTAATTTGCATTATTTTCTACTCAGAACCCTTACTATAACTCTTAAACCTCCCCCCCCCCCTTGCTATCCCTTTAAATCTTTTTTCTAGTCTTCCGTTTTTGCCTCACCCTTTATACAACCTCTCTGGTACATCACACTGAAATATCTTATTGAATTTTTCTGATGTCATGCATTTTATACATTTTACTTTATCCCACTTCCTAAACAATACTCCCATACATTGATCATTATCAATTTTGGGTCCATAAAAGCACCCCATTTACTATATCTCCCCCCTCATTTCTACAATTTGCTATTATCCACTGTAAGACTACAACTTTGTTGCCTTCCCTTGCTCATTGTGTTTTGTGTAATGTTACTTTTCCACCTATTCTGCATCTTCTATTACCCACCTATCCCTACTTCCTTACTTCCTGTATTATAGCCAGATCAACATTTTTCCTTCTTAATTCACCTATATCCTTCCATTTTTTTATATATGTTACTCTTTCTGTATTCTACCTTACTGTTTACATTTGATTCCCTTCCACTAACCTCGTCCTGCAATCTTCACTTACCAGGCTGTGACAGGCAATTAACTCTCTCCACCCTTACAGTCCCTGACTGACTCCAGCTTCTGGACTAAAAGAGCAATTACCTTGTGCATAAAGAACCAGTAGTAGCCATAAGAAAAGCATCTATAACTGAGTACTACCCCTATCATTTTAGTTTGGGCCTACCTGCTAATATCTAATTGTACCACTCTTACCCAACTTTTCCTTCCTACTTAACAACCAGATAGATCTACTTCATATTGTTTTTCTCCTGTGACCCGTATTATTTGTCTTTTCTATGTTTCACATCTTATGTCTCCATTATACGTCTACCCCTTTTCCTTACTACTGTGTCCTCTCCCTCTGTGTTATACAACAAGCATGTTCTTCTGTATAGTTGTTTCCTAATGTCACTTATTCATTTATTTACTTATTTTCTGTCTCAGAATTAAGTCAGTCCTAGACCCAGCATATAATTCTGCATTATGTATTGTTATTAAACTCACTCAGAATATCAAATCATGTAGTGGGCATAAAGACTCACAGATGCATTATGTTCATACGCTTTTTAAGCGCAACCTAGAATGCCATTAAACAAAATTATCTATACTTCTACATAATAAAGGTGGCAGCCAGCAGTTATTGTTGTAATAACTTACATATGCAGATGGTTAACCCTGTTGAAAGATATCATGCTTGTTCACTTTCAAAACTCTCTTCTCCCCTTTATACATCATATATTTCTCCCCACTTCATATTTTGCATATCTTCCTGCCCACTTCCCCTTGTATTTCTTTCAGTTTTTTGTTTATTTCTTCCTCTATTTCATTTAAGTTAGTACCATATGTACCATGGTATCATCCTCACACATTTCACCATTTAAAATATATTTATCATCCAAAATACATACAAGAATATTCTTAATAACAAAAGCCGTTCTTGGGAGTATCCCATTTTACAACTATGTTAAAAGTCTTTTATATTCTGACATACAATACTGATGCTTTTCAAATATTAATTTACATTCCTGCTTTAGCATTGGTAAGTGTCGTCTTCTGTATAGTCAAATATCCTACATAATTCACAGTTTAACAAGGACCTTAAAAGGTTCTTCAAAGAGTCACCATCATCTGTGCCATATCAGATACAACTCATGCCAAGAATAAAATACAAACAGAAGAAATACTGCATTGACTCTTTTGCATTGCCCCTCACAATCTATTTTTGGAGTCATGTCAAGTCAGTCTTAAGCATTCTGCCATACTGACTGTCACGTGTACAATAAACTGGTACCTCTGAATTGTTACACCAAAATTACTTATTCTGAAGGCAATCAGTAAACTAATTTAGGGTAGCTTTGCTAAGGCTGTTAATGGCTGTTGATGAAGAGTCAGTTAACAAGTAGAAAGTCATTCACCAATTTAAAGGCCTTAAGTAAGTCAATGAAAACTGCCCTTGACAGTGGAACTGTTTCCGCTGTTTGAATTAGGTTGTCTGTAAGGAGAAACACATTTTTCTTACATGAATTTTGGATAAAGTGCTGAACCACAGGAGCCCTTCACAGACTAATCCTGAGAACATTATCTGTTTAGACTTGCTCATACTCTTTAAGCAAATGGACATAGTGGGAATCAAACCATGCAATACAAGATGCAGTGCACAGCCTCATTTCTTTTAACCTCCAGCCATAATATATTAATAGTTCTATGCCTTCTCGTGAAACCATGCTGATGGCTAGGCAGAAGACCATATACATCAATTATTGCTTTAAATGTCTGGAGACATTTATTTCTAATGTTTTTCCTAAGAGAGACAACTGTGCAATGTTAGAGGCATATGTAGAAGCTTTAGCAATGAGCTGTATCAATGGATGATTACAGGTGAATTTATTTATATCATCAAGTTATTAAAGAAAGTCCCTAAACAATGCGATATTTGCATGGGAAGTAACTCCAGTTTTAAAATAAAAGGTCACTGATTTATGGTCTGATTTAATGATGGAAGAGGACACATATGGAAGTGTACATGACAAATTCATATTTTTGAGGAAAAGATCAAGGGTATTTGAGCCATCAGTATGACGGTTAATTATTTGTACAAGAAAGTTAAAATTTATAATGTCAAGGAAGTATTGTGTATGTCCGCCACTGACAGTATACATCAGCAAGTTTATTGGTGGATAGTCAAACTCCACCATTGGAAAGGTGTTAGTTTTAATGGGTATTTTAGCCAATATAATAAGATGGCTATCATGCTTAGAAGGAGACTTACATCACATCCTTTTTCTAGTGATGATGGGGTAATTAATCTTATTAAGAGTCATTTTGATATTAGAAGAGTTCAAATTTAATGTCTTCAGAAATCATTCATGGGGTAATTATATCCTTAATAAACATTGATATTCACCCCATAATTGAAAGTAAGTGTGAAGACATGAGAAACACTAAGTCTGGGAATAAATTACTTTCATTGCTTTGAAACCATGTCTCTGTAATGATACATGTATGGATATTGCAGGAGGGTCTCAAGCTTGTGTATTTATTTGTTAAGATTCCTGGCAAGACATAGAAACACATTAATGTGTTCAAAATTGAATTTACTAAGTTAGACTTTTCAGCAGAAGCACTCTGTTTAAAAACGGCAAGATGACACATGTTGAACTCCCCTAGAATAGGTTCATAGGCTCATTGGTAGGTACTAGGTTATCTGCCCGAGGGCATTTATAAGCCTAGCCAGAGTGTGTCGGCTTTCGCTGCCCCATTGATCAATTAACTGATCCTCTGTCAAACAGCACCAATGAAGTGATCCCAGGGGTGAATTTTCTGTTACCCATCCACTTATCAAGGTTTCTCTTGAAGAGTGTTAGTGAGGGGCTCTGCTTGATGTAGTTTGGAATTTTGTTCTGAAGCATGGGAGTCTCTGTGATAGGAATTTATTCCTCCAGAATGTTCTATTTATTGTTGTGGCGAGGTTTAGCTCACTAGAGTGCATGGCTCGCAGTGACTTGAATTTCTTTAGGTGGAGCAAGTCCATCAATTTTGAGTTGGAGATGGCTTTGTAAGTCAGGCAGAGATCACCTCTGAGTAAGCGATATGCCACTGAGTACAGCCAGAGTTTTTTCAGTTGGGCTGCATAGGACATATGTTTGAGGCCAGTAATCCTCTTGGTGAGGTACTTTTGTGGTCTTTCCATAAGTTCATAAGTTCATAAGTTCATAGATAGGTACTAGACTATTAGCCCTAGGGCCTATATAAGCTTAGCCAAAAGGTACCCTGGCTTCCGCCACCCAAGAAAATTATTTTCCTCTGCCCCTGTCGAGCAGAGCCACAGAAGTGATCACTGGGGTGAATTTCCTATTTCCCATCCAGTCATCAAGATTTTTCTTGAACAGTGCTAATGAGGAGCTCTTCCAGAGTATGGGAAGTCTCTGGGACAGGAATCTATCCCTCCAGCATGTTCTGTCTATTGTGGTGAAAAGGTTTGGGTCCCCAGAGCATGTAGCTCAGAGGGATTGGGATTTCTTTAAGTGGAGCATGTCCAACAGCTCTGGGTTGGACATAGCTTTGTATGTTAGGCAGAGATCGCCTCTGAGTAGGCGATATGCAATGGAGTAAAGTTGGAGTTTTTTGAGACGGTCTGCGTAGGGCATCTGTTTGAGGTCAGTAATCCTCTTTGTGAGGTATTTCTGTGGCCTTTCCAGTTGTTGTAGATGTCTTGTGAGGTACATACCAAAAGGGGCATTGTACTCTATAATGTGTCTAATGAGTGATGAGTAGAGGGGAACAATGACCTCTTTTTTTTCTGGATGAGAAACCTTTTGTGATGAGGTGAGCCACGTAGAAAGATTTCCTGACCACTGTGGCAATATGATTATCAAAGGAGACACTACTCTTCACCTGTGTCCCAAGGTCTCTTATCACACTTTCAGTGTTAAGTAGACTACCATTTATGTGGTAGTTCATGGGTACAGAGTTTTTACCAAAGGGGATGACAATACACTTTTTGGCATTGAGCTTCAGGCCATGGCTTTGACACCCGATATCTGTCTCAGTGAGGCCTTTTTGTAGTATGTCCACATCGTTAGGAGTTTCGATTATGGCTCCTAGTTTGCAGTCATCTGTAAACTTTGTTAGCCAAAGACCTTCTGTGTTAGCCTGTACTTCAGAGAAGTAGATACCAAACAGGGGAGGACCCAGGACTGAACCCTGTGGTACTCCACATGTCACTGGTCTGAAGTCGGATTTGGAGTCTGCTACTTTCACAGTGTGGATTCTGTCCATGAGCCAGTTGGCAACCCATCTTGTGACATAAGGATTTATACCTAGTTTAGTGAGTGTATCTATAATTCCAGAATGGAGAATGGTGTCGAAAGCCTTGGCGAGATCTAGATAAGCTGTGTGAACCACCTTACCCTCATCTATGGCTTTGGAGACTGCTTCAAAGAAGTCAATCAGGTTTAGGCGACATGATCTGCCTTTTACAAACCCAAACTGGGTAGGGTCCAGAGTTTGGAGATTGCCAGTGTCTTTGTTTATGAGTTCCATGATGATACGTTCCATGGCCTTGCAGACCAGGCTCGTCAGGCAAATGGGGTGGTAGTTCCTGGCTTCCGTCATGCCTCCCGCTTTGTGGAGTGGGATAACTGTCGTGGTGCACCATTTAGTGGGCACAAAGCCTGAGGTGAGGCTATGATTGAACATGGTACTTAGGTAGGGTGGCAGTTCATTCTGTAGTTCATGTAGAACGCAGCCTGGGATATTGTCAGGTCCCATGGATGCTGTGTTCTTGGCTTTGAAGAGTGTGTTTTTTACCTGTGCAGCCGTGATTACAGGAACTTTGCATTTCCAGTTGTTGGAAGTGTCTTGTGAGGTACATCCCAAATGGGGCATTGTACTCTATGATGGGTCTAATGAGTGACAAGTAGAGGGGCACTACAACCTCTTTATTTCTAGATGTGAACCCTTTAGTAATTAGATGAGCCACATAGAAGGATTTCCTAACTACTTTGGCAATATGATTGTCAAAGGAGAGATTACTATCTACCTGGGTCCCCAGATCTCTTATTATCTCTTCTGTATTAAGGGGACTGCCAGCTATGTGGTAATTTGTGGGTGTTTTGTTTTTCCCAAATATGATGACTATGCATTTTTTGACATTTAGTTTGAGGCCATGACTTTGACAACAGGTGTCTGTCTCAGTATGACCCTTTTGGAGGATGTCCATGTCAGCTGGAGAGTCAATTATGGCTCCCAGTTTGCAGTCATCAATGAGCTTGGTAAGCCATAGTCCTCCTGTGTTTGCCTGTACTTCTGAGAAGTATATGCCAAACAGTAGGGGTCCCCTGGACCGAGCCTTGTGGGACACCACTTGTGACTGGTTTAGAGTTGGACCCAGAGCCCGCTATTCTTACTGTGTGAGTTCTGTCTGTAAGCCAGTTCGCAACCCATCTCCTGATGTAGAGGTTTATGTTCAGGCTGATGAGTTTTTCTATAATACCTGAGAGGGGAATGGCTTCAAAAGCCTTGTCGAGGTCAGGGTAGACTGTGTGAACCACCTTTCCCTTGTCCATGGCCTAGGTGACTGTCTCAAAGAAGTCAACCAGTTTTAGTAGGCATGATCTGCCCTTAACAAAGCCGAACTGGGTCGGGTCAAGTGTTTGGAGGTTCCCAATGTCTTTGTTAATGAGTTCCATGATGATGTGCTCCATAGCCTTGCAGACCAGGCTAGTCAAGCTTATGGGGCAATAGTTACCAGGGTCAGTTGTGGCCCCTCCTTTGTGGAAAGGAATAACCATTGTTGCGTGTCATTCTATGGGCACGTAGCCTGTGGAGAGGTTGAGGTTGAACAGCGTGTTTAGGTAGGGGGTTAGTTCGTTCTGTAGTTTGTGCAAGATGTAGCCTGGGACACCATCTGGTCCCATTGACGCTGTGTTTCTGGCTTTTGAAAGGGCTGTTTTCACTTGTGAGTCTGTGATTTTTGCGACACTACACTTTTCCAGTATTGTTGTGGGTCCTTTTGGAGGTGAGAGGGGGGGTGAAGTTTGCACTGAATCTATCTGCCAGGATGTTGGCAATATCAGTAGGTTCAGTATATTTTGTAGTATTTTGCACTAGTTCAGTGCATATCTGTGAGTTGCCACTTAGATTCTTAACATAGCTAAAGAAGGCTTTGTGGTTATCTTTTGAATCTTTGGCTATTTTTCTTTTGAAGTTAGCCTTAGTAGATTTCATGAGGGCTAGTTGGCCAACACAATGTGTCTGAAATTCTCCAAGTGCAACTAACACTAGGTAAGACTGCAATCCAAATTGTAGCTTGCTACAGATCCCCCACCGTACCCCAAGATTCTCACTACACCTTTCTAAACATACTGGAAAATATTAAGATAGAACCAAACACCCTAATATTGGGTGATTTTAACTACCCTGCCATTAACTGGAAAACTACTCATGTCCCAACACCTTTGCGCAATGGTTCTTGGAATTCATAAATTCCAATGCCCTGGATCAACTAATCCATAGCCCCACCAGGGGCTCCAATATCCTAGACCTGGTCATTACCAACATGGGACATCAATGCTCCATACCTATGGTCACCCCCTCGTTAGTCAGGTCTGACCATAAGCTAATCACCCTTAGCATCCACATCCCACCCCCACCCCCCAGTAAAGAAACCACCATAAAAAAATTCTCCAAAGCCAACTTCATGCTACTCAAGTCAGAAGTGACAAACTTCATGACACCCATGCAGACGGGAACTGAAAGTTCAACTGCTGAATCCTACACTAAGGCACTGTATGAGCACATCCACTCATGCATGAATCGTGCCATCCCAAATAGAACCAAAATGCTCTCATCCAAAAAGTAAGCCAATCTGGTGGTCCCCTGCCATAAACAAACTTTACAACAAAAGGAAGAAACTTTTGCAGAAAAGAGGAAAATCCCAGGATGCAAAAAAACTCCCTTACTAGCCTCAGTAAGAAACTGAGATGCCTCATAAAATCCTCCAAAGCTAGTTACGAAAATAAAATTGCCAAAGATTCTAAAGACAACCACAAAGCATTCTATAACTATGTCAAGAATCTAAATGGCAATGCTCAGATCCGCTCTGAGCTAAAACAGAATGGCATTAAATATACTGATCTGAAGGATATTGCCAATATCCTGGCAGATCGATTCAGTGCCAACTTCACCCCCCTCACCCCCTAAATGGCCCATCTCAATTCCGGAAGATTGCCAAATTCCAGTAATAATGGCCACACAGGTACAAAATGCACTCTCTAAAGCCAAGAATACAGCATCCATGGGACCAGATGACATCCCGGGCTGTGTACTACATGAACTACAATATGAACTGGCACATCACCTAAGTGTCATGTTTAATCATAGCCTCACCTCAGGTTTCGTGCCCACTGAGTGGCGCAGAGCTACAGTTATCCCAATCCACAAGGGGGGATCCACCTTGGATCCCGGAAACTACCGTCCCATCAGTCTGACAAGCCTTATCTGCAAGGCCATGGAGAGTATTATCATGGAACTTATAAGCAAAGACATTGGCAACCTTCAAACACTGGACCCCACCCAGTTTGGGTCATAGCTTCCAATTTATGGCCATAGACCACGTACCTGTAAAACTAAGGGGTGGACCATTTTCCCTAATTTTGGAGAACAGGGAGCTGGAGTGGCAGTTGCGTTTGGACGCATTCAGCCATCCTGGACTTAATAGTAATTGTAACATTGCCCCTGTTCTAAAATTGAGAAGCTACCTTAGGTAACGCCCTGCCAGATTCCAATGATAGGTAAACCTGCGCACCTTTAGGGTTTAATTATACCTTTAGGGTTAAGCCAGGCATTTATTTATTAAAATAATACATATAGTTTAGGATTAATATATATGTGTACACATATTTTTTTTTAAAAAAATTCAGTCAGCTTACTTGGTTGGGTGGTTGAGGTTGAAATGTTGTAGGTTTACCTTTATTTTTTATTTTTTACTTTTATTATTCTTGTTTGTATCCCATAGAAAAAATCGTTTTTATGTGTTTTATCACAATTTAAAATTTGGATGGGTCTGCTTATTTAAACTCCATACAATCAATTTAAAATATGCTAGGTGAGATTAATCGTTTATGTTATGTATCACATTTTATGTGTTTGTGGTATACTTTTATGGAATTTGTTATATTGTATAAAAATTATGCTGCCATATTACAGGAAGTAAGATGTTGTCACTTCCTGTTTTATTTAACATAAATTGTATTTTTTATTTGAGTATTTTATCTCTGATGAAGCCACGGTGTTCCGTGGCGAAAACGCTCTGTTTGTGGATTTATTAAAGCGTTAAGGTTTTAAGCAACTGCTTCGCGTAGTTTCTGCAAAACAAGGTTCCTCTTTTGGTGTCATTTGGTTTGGTTATCCTGGTTTTGTTTGTGTTTGTTTTATTCTTGGAGGATACCTGTTTGTTTAGCAGTTACCGGCTTAGCGATATGGCAAGTGGCAGCAATGGAGATGAAATGGACTTAACAGTCCTAATAGCAGGTTTATCGAGCAGACTCGACCAAATTAACTCGCGGATGGATGATATGCAGGTTACATTCCAAGCATTTAAAGAAAGGCATTCGGATGGTGGCAGGTTGACGGGGCTGAGCCAGGGCAGTGCTGACGATTGGATTCCAGCTGCACAACCGGAACGACGGCCCTTGGTGGTTTCTAATGTTACTAGTTCGGGTAACAGTCAGAACAACATGATTTCCCGTGTAGGCAGTGGCTCTATGAACGAGGAGGAGGCCGGTCGCAGTTTTGCGAAAGGTGAAGGCAGGTTGGCGGGGGGTTTTTTTTTTCCAGTGCGTCGAAATTGGAAAATTTTTCCAAAGCTTTTCACAAAAAGGTCTTTCAAAAGGTAATTATATCCTTAATAAACATTGATATTCACCCCATAATTGAAAGTAAGTGTGAAGACATGAGAAACACTAAGTCTGGGAATAAATTACTTTCATTGCTTTGAAACCATGTCTCTGTAATGATACATGTATGGATATTGCAGGAGGGTCTCAAGCTTGTGTATTTATTTGTTAAGATTCCTGGAGACATAGAAACACATTAATGTGTTCAAAATTGAATTTACTAAGTTAGACTTTTCAGCAGAAGCACTCTGTTTAAAAACGGCAAGATGACACATGTTGAACTCCCCTAGAATAGGTTCATAGGCTCATTGGTAGGTACTAGGTTATCTGCCCGAGGGCATTTATAAGCCTAGCCAGAGTGTGTCGGCTTTCGCTGCCCCATTGATCAATTAACTGATCCTCTGTCAAACAGCACCAATGAAGTGATCCCAGGGGTGAATTTTCTGTTACCCATCCACTTATCAAGGTTTCTCTTGAAGAGTGTTAGTGAGGGGCTCTGCTTGATGTAGTTTGGAATTTTGTTCTGAAGCATGGGGAGTCTCTGTGATAGGAATTTATTCCTCCAGAATGTTCTATTTATTGTTGTGGCGAGGTTTAGCTCACTAGAGTGCATGGCTCGCAGTGACTTGAATTTCTTTAGGTGGAGCAAGTCCATCAATTTTGAGTTGGAGATGGCTTTGTAAGTCAGGCAGAGATCACCTCTGAGTAAGCGATATGCCACTGAGTACAGCCAGAGTTTTTTCAGTTGGGCTGCATAGGACATATGTTTGAGGCCAGTAATCCTCTTGGTGAGGTACTTTTGTGGTCTTTCCATAAGTTCATAAGTTCATAAGTTCATAGATAGGTACTAGACTATTAGCCCTAGGGCCTATATAAGCTTAGCCAAAAAGGTACCCTGGCTTCCGCCACCCAAGAAAATTATTTTCCTCTGCCCCTGTCGAGCAGAGCCACAGAAGTGATCACTGGGGTGAATTTCCTATTTCCCATCCAGTCATCAAGATTTTTCTTGAACAGTGCTAATGAGGAGCTCTTCCAGAGTATGGGAAGTCTCTGGGACAGGAATCTATCCCTCCAGCATGTTCTGTCTATTGTGGTGAAAAGGTTTGGGTCCCCAGAGCATGTAGCTCAGAGGGATTGGGATTTCTTTAAGTGGAGCATGCCCAACAGCTCTGGGTTGGACATAGCTTTGTATGTTAGGCAGAGATCGCCTCTGAGTAGGCGATATGCAATGGAGTAAAGTTGGAGTTTTTTGAGACGGTCTGCGTAGGGCATCTGTTTGAGGTCAGTAATCCTCTTTGTGAGGTATTTCTGTGGCCTTTCCAGTTGTTGTAGATGTCTTGTGAGGTACATACCAAAAGGGGCATTGTACTCTATAATGGGTCTAATGAGTGATGAGTAGAGGGGAACAATGACCTCTTTTTTTCTGGATGAGAAACCTTTTGTGATGAGGTGAGCCACGTAGAAAGATTTCCTGACCACTGTGGCAATGTGATTATCAAAGGAGACACTACTCTTCACCTGTGTCCCAAGGTCTCTTATCACACTTTCAGTGTTAAGTAGACTACCATTTATGTGGTAGTTCATGGGTACAGAGTTTTTACCAAAGGGGATGACAATACACTTTTTGGCATTGAGCTTCAGGCCATGGCTTTGACACCCGATATCTGTCTCAGTGAGGCCTTTTTGTAGTATGTCCACATCGTTAGGAGTTTCGATTATGGCTCCTAGTTTGCAGTCATCTGTAAACTTTGTTAGCCAAAGACCTTCTGTGTTAGCCTGTACTTCAGAGAAGTAGATACCAAACAGGGGAGGACCCAGGACTGAACCCTGTGGTACTCCACATGTCACTGGTCTGAAGTCGGATTTGGAGTCTGCTACTTTCACAGTGTGGATTCTGTCCATGAGCCAGTTGGCAACCCATCTTGTGACATAAGGATTTATACCTAGTTTAGTGAGTGTATCTATAATTCCAGAATGGAGAATGGTGTCGAAAGCCTTGGCGAGATCTAGATAAGCTGTGTGAACCACCTTACCCTCATCTATGGCTTTGGAGACTGCTTCAAAGAAGTCAATCAGGTTTAGGCGACATGATCTGCCTTTTACAAACCCAAACTGGGTAGGGTCCAGAGTTTGGAGATTGCCAGTGTCTTTGTTTATGAGTTCCATGATGATACGTTCCATGGCCTTGCAGACCAGGCTCGTCAGGCAAATGGGGTGGTAGTTCCTGGCTTCCGTCATGCCTCCCGCTTTGTGGAGTGGGATAACTGTCGTGGTGCACCATTTAGTGGGCACAAAGCCTGAGGTGAGGCTATGATTGAACATGGTACTTAGGTAGGGTGGCAGTTCATTCTGTAGTTCATGTAGAACGCAGCCTGGGATATTGTCAGGTCCCATGGATGCTGTGTTCTTGGCTTTGAAGAGTGTGTTTTTTACCTGTGCAGCCGTGATTACAGGAACTTTGCATTTCCAGTTGTTGGAAGTGTCTTGTGAGGTACATCCCAAATGGGGCATTGTACTCTATGATGGGTCTAATGAGAGACAAGTAGAGGGGCACTACAACCTCTTTATTTCTAGATGTGAACCCTTTAGTAATTAGATGAGCCACATAGAAGGATTTCCTAACTACTTTGGCAATATGATTGTCAAAGGAGAGATTACTATCTACCTGGGTCCCCAGATCTCTTATTATCTCTTCTGTATTAAGGGGACTGCCAGCTATGTGGTAATTTGTGGGTGTTTTGTTTTTCCCAAATATGATGACTATGCATTTTTTGACATTTAGTTTGAGGCCATGACTTTGACAACAGGTGTCTGTCTCAGTAAGACCCTTTTGGAGGATGTCCATGTCAGCTGGAGAGTCAATTATGGCTCCCAGTTTGCAGTCATCAATGAGCTTGGTAAGCCATAGTCCTCCTGTGTTTGCCTGTACTTCTGAGAAGTATATGCCAAACAGTAGGGGGCCCTGGACCGAGCCTTGTGGGACACCACTTGTGACTGGTTTAGAGTTGGACCCAGAGCCCGCTATTCTTACTGTGTGAGTTCTGTCTGTAAGCCAGTTCGCAACCCATCTCCTGATGTAGAGGTTTATGTTCAGGCTGGTGAGTTTTTCTATAATACCTGAGAGGGGAATGGCTTCAAAAGCCTTGTCGAGGTCAGGGTAGACTGTGTGAACCACCTTTCCCTTGTCCATGGCCTTGGTGACTGTCTCAAAGAAGTCAACCAGTTTTAGTAGGCATGATCTGCCCTTAACAAAGCCGAACTGGGTCGGGTCAAGTGTTTGGAGGTTCCCAATGTCTTTGTTAATGAGTTCCATGATGATGTGCTCCATAGCCTTGCAGACCAGGCTAGTCAAGCTTATGGGGCAATAGTTACCAGGGTCAGTTGTGGCCCTCCTTTGTGGAAAGGAATAACCATTGTTGCGTGTCATTCTATGGGCACGTAGCCTGTGGAGAGGTTGAGGTTGAACAGCGTGTTTAGGTAGGGGTTAGTTAGTTCTGTAGTTTGTGCAAGATGTAGCCTGGGACACCATCTGGTCCCACTGACGCTGTGTTTTTAGCTTTTGAAAGGGCTGCTTTCACTTGTGAGTCTGTGATTTTGCGACACTACACTTTTCCAGTATTGTTGTGGGTCCTTTTGGAGGTGAGAGGGGTGAAGTTTGCACTGAATCTATCTGCCAGGATGTTGGCAATATCAGTAGGTTCAGTATATTTTGTAGTATTTTGCACTAGTTCAGTGCATATCTGTGAGTTGCCACTTAGATTCTTAACATAGCTAAAGAAGGCTTTGTGGTTATCTTTTGAATCTTTGGCTATTTTTCTTTTGAAGTTAGCCTTAGTAGATTTCATGAGGGCTAGTTGGCCAACACAATGTGTCTGAAATTCTCCAAGTGCAACTAACACTAGGTAAGACTGCAATCCAAATTGTAGCTTGCTACAGATCCCCCACCGTACCCCAAGATTCTCACTACACCTTTCTAAACATACTGGAAAATATTAAGATAGAACCAAACACCCTAATATTGGGTGATTTTAACTACCCTGCCATTAACTGGGAAAACTACTCATGTCCCAACACCTTTGCGCAATGGTTCTTGGAATTCATAAATTCCAATGCCCTGGATCAACTAATCCATAGCCCCACCAGGGGCTCCAATATCCTAGACCTGGTCATTACCAACATGGGACATCAATGCTCCATACCTATGGTCACCCCCTCGTTAGTCAGGTCTGACCATAAGCTAATCACCCTTAGCATCCACATCCCACCCCCACCCCCCAGTAAAGAAACCACCATAAAAAATTTCTCCAAAGCCAACTTCATGCTACTCAAGTCAGAAGTGACAAACTTCATGACACCCATGCAGACGGGAACTGAAAGTTCAACTGCTGAATCCTACACTAAGGCACTGTCTGAGCACATCCACTCATGCATGAATCGTGCCATCCCAAATAGAACCAAAATGCTCTCATCCAAAAAGGAAGCCAATCTGGTGGTCCCCTGCCATAAACAAACTTTACAACAAAAGGAAGAAACTTTTGCAGAAAAGAGGAAAATCCCAGGATGCAAAAACTCCTTACTAGCCTCAGTAAGAAACTGAGATGCCTCATAAAATCCTCCAAAGCTAGTTACGAAAATAAAATTGCCAAAGATTCTAAAGACAACCACAAAGCATTCTATAACTATGTCAAGAATCTAAATGGCAATGCTCAGATCCGCTCTGAGCTAAAACAGAACGGCATTAAATATACTGATCTGAAGGATATTGCCAATATCCTGGCAGATCGATTCAGTGCCAACTTCACCCCCCTCTCACCCCCTAAATGGCCCATCTCAATTCCGGAAGATTGCCAAATTCCAGTAATAATGGCCACACAGGTACAAAATGCACTCTCTAAAGCCAAGAATACAGCATCCATGGGACCAGATGACATCCCGGGCTGTGTACTACATGAACTACAATATGAACTGGCACATCACCTAATTGTCATGTTTAATCATAGCCTCACCTCAGGTTTCGTGCCCACTGAGTGGCGCAGAGCTACAGTTATCCCAATCCACAAGGGGGGATCCACCTTGGATCCCGGAAACTACCGTCCCATCAGTCTGACAAGCCTTATCTGCAAGGCCATGGAGCGTATTATCATGGAACTTATAAACAAAGACATTGGCAACCTTCAAACACTGGACCCCACCCAGTTTGGGTTTGTGAAGGGCCAATCTTGTCTCCTGAACCTGATTGACTTCTTTGAATCAGTCTCCAGAGCCATGGACAAGGGTAAGGTGGTCCACACAGCCTATCTAGACCTTGCTAAGGCCTTTGACACCATCCCCACTCTGGAATCATAGATAAACTTACTAAGTTGGGCATTAATCCCTATGTCACCCAATGGGTTGCTAAATGGCTTACTGATAGAACCCACACTGTAAAAGTAGCCGACTCCAAATCCAGCTCCAGACAAGTGACAAGTGGAGTACCTCAGGGTTCAGTCCTGGGGCCGCTCTTGTTTGGCATCTACTTCTCTGAAGCACAGGTCAACACTAAGGGACTCTGGCTAACAAAGTTTGCAGATGACTGCAAACTGGGAGCCATTATTGAATCCCCAAATGATGTGGATACTCTACAAAAGGGCCTTACAGAAACAGGTGCTTGGTGCCAGAGCCATGGGCTCTAGCTCAATGCCAAGAAATGTATTGTTATCCCCTTTGGGAAAAAACATGTATCCATGAATTACCATATAGGTGGCAGTACACTAAACACAGAAAGTGTGATAAGAGACTTAGGGACACAGGTGGACAGTGGTCTCACCTTTGATAACCACATTGCCACAACAGTCAGGAAATCCTTCTATGTGGCACACCTCATCACGAAGGGCTTTTCATCCAGAAAAAAGGAGGTCATTGTCCCACTGTACTCATCCCTCATTAGACCCATTATAGAATACAACGCCCCATTTGGTATGTACCTCTCAAGACATCTGCAACAACTGGAAAGGCCTCAGAAATACCTCACTAAAAGAATCACAGGCCTAAAGCAGATGCCCTACACTGACCGCCTTAAAAACTCCAGCTATACTCTGTCGCATATCGTCTACTCAGAGGCGATCTCTGCTTAACATACAAGGCCATGTCAAACCCAGAGCTGCTGGACATGCTACACTTAAAGAAATCCCAATCCCTCAGAGCTACACGCTCCAGGGATCTAAACCTTGTCATCACAATAAACAAAACATGCTGGAGGGATAGGTTCCTGACCCAGAGACTCCCCAGACTCTGGAATAGATTGCCCATACATGTCAAGCAGAGTGCCTCTTTGGACCTCTTCAAGAGGAACCTTGACGACTGGATGGGAAAAAGGAAATTCACCCCAGGGATCACGTCAGTCGCCCTGCTAGACTGGGGTCCAGGAAAGTAAATAATGTGGGAAGAAATAGCCAGGGAATTGTTATTGCTAGGCTTGTATAGGCCCTAGGGCTGATAGCCTAGTACCAACCTATGAACCTATGAACCTATGAACCTTAGTTTCTTACTGATACTGATCAGAGATGTCTTTCCTTCTTGGGATTTGCTTTTTTTCTGAACTAGTTTCCTCCTTCTATTGTATAGCCTTTTTATGTCAGGGGTCCACCAAACTGGTTTCCTGCTCTTAGAGGAGTGAGTCTTGGTTTTGCTAGGGATGGCACAATCCATGCATCCTTGTATGTGCTCATAGAGTGCATTTATAAAGGTTTCTGCATCTTGGGCAGCGTTATCCCTTAGGATGGGGGCTGTGAAACTTACCACCTCTGTCTTAAGTAAGGTGAAGTTTGCTTTAGAAAAGCTTTTTACTGTGGTTTCCTTAGCTGGGGGTGGTGGTGGGTTGTGGACATCCAGAGTGATTAGTTTATGGTCTGATCTAACCAGTGATGGGTGGCCTCCGGAGTGGAACACCAGTCGCCCATGTTGGTGATGACCAGGTCCAATATGTTTTCACCTCTGGTAGGGGAGTTTACCAGCTGATCCAGGGCATTTGAGTTGATGAATTCCAGGAAGCGCTGGGCCTGGGAGTTTGTACTGGAGTAGTTTTCCCATGGAATGGTAGGGTAATTGAAATCACCCAATATCATGGCGTTCGGTAGGACCTTCATGTTTTCCAGTGTCTCCAGAAAGGTGGAGTGGTGGTCCTGATTCATGGAGGGTGATCTGTAGCAGAACACAATTTGCATTGCAGATTTGCCCAATGTTAGTTGCACATGGGTGATCTCAGAGGTATCATGCTACACCACTAACCTGGAGGTGTAGGTATCCTTGATGAATATGGATACACCCCCTCCTTTTGTGTTTCAGTCCATCTTTTGTGGCTGAAACGTGTGGTATGAGCTGTAGCCCGGTAGTGCTGGGGTACTCTCTGGAGCCTTGAACCAGGTTTCAGTTACTGCACAGATGTCAATGTTCTCCATACTGAGGAGTGCTTCGAGCGCATGCATTTTGAGATTTAAACTCCTGGCGTTGAGTAGCATAACCCTCAGTTTTTTGTTAATTGTGCTGTTTACGGAGGTGGGTTTGACTTTTGAGCCTTGACTAAATAAGGCACTATGGGGGCAGCAAGAGCCTTGGCCAGTATTCGAAAGCCTAGGGGTGACAGGTGCAAGCCGTCTCTTGCAAAGCAATGTGGCTTGTCGAGCATGTCATCCCAGGCTGACAGACACTGGATCCCCTTTGAATGACATCAGAAGCTTAGCCAATTGTTGAAACTAATCATTTTTTTCTTTATACTGAGGTATCAATCTTGGTGAGGGTAGAATGCTACTCAGAGTCAGGGTCATACCAGCCTGGGCTACATGATCAGAGAGCTCTTCCATGTCTCTTTTCATGTAGTCCAGGAAGGTGCATCTCAGGTTATTCACACCAACATGAACAATGACAGAGTCATGTTTGTACTTGTTCTGGAGTGACCTGAGTGCTTGTGTTATGTGGCAGGTTCTGGCTCTTGACAGGCAGCTAAAAGTAACCTTCTGCTTGTCCAGCCTAGTGAGTGGGACATCAGTGTGCCTGACTATAGAATCACCTATTACTAGTGTGTTAGGTATGTCATTTTGCCTTAAGGGCTGTGATTGTGTGGCACACTGATTTTGTGTTTTATGTGTTGTCTGGTTTGGGATGGGAGGTGCAGGCTGTTTGGGTGTCTACTTTGAAGGTCTCTGATGCTTTTGCAGGTTTTTATTTAGAGCCTCCGAGTATAATATCGTGTATTTATGTGTATTTTTTGTCAGTGCTGTTTTAGTAGGTCTGTGTGCGGCTGGAGGTGTGGTGCAAGTGTTGACCTTCTCCTCTTGACTGTCTGTTTCAGTCTTGGGTGGAGAAAGCTTAGCTTCCAGTTTGGCTGTATAATTGTATCTCTCGCATATGTTAGTGTTTTGTGGTAAGAGGAAAGGGTTGTCTGTGTACATGAGGCAGCTGTAACGTTGCCTCAGGATACCCAGATTCACCAGCTTGACTGCAGAGTACACCTGAAATTGCCCTTTGGTCATGCCTGAATAGTAGGGTGAGCTGCTTAGTCGCTTGGTTGGTGAGGGGTGAATAAAGAGCCTTGGGAATATTAGTGCTTGCTATTAGGTCTGAGCAAGTGCGGTTTCCTCCCACATCCCAAAGACATGCAGGTGGATTGGACACTCTACATTGGCCCTAGGTGTGAGTGTGTTTGTGTGTGTGTGTGTGTGTGTGTGTGTGTGTGTGTGTGTGTGTGTGTGTGTGTGTGTGTGTGTGTGTGTGCATTCTGTGGAAGGTTGGGTGCCGGGCTGGCAACTCGACACCATAGAACTCCACTGCCAATCATGAGCGGACAAGGTGATCCGCTGTGGCGACCCCTAACCGGGAAAAGCTGAAAGAAGAAGAAGAAGGTTGAGAGTTAGACTAATTTCAAGGGAATAACTGAAGAGGAGACTTAGTGGAGCCGAGAATAATTTAACCATAGCTAACCGGCACTGCCCGGTACACAAAACCATGCAAACGCGGTTTTTATAGTAGGGAAATGAAAGACATAGAAATTAGCCCAAAATGGCCAATAAACTACTAACTTCTGGGCTGGAACCACTCCTCCAGGGTCAGATAGGTTGCTCAAAGCTCCCCTTTCTCACAGGTGAACAGAGAAACTTCCTTCTATCCAATAAGGTATGGGCAACTCAGAAACTAGTATCACAGCCCTGAATTCAGCACTAACCTGAAAACTGGACTATACTAGCTTAGAAAGGCAGGAAACAAGGAACTTTTTTTTTTTGTTTTGTTTTTTGAAAAGATAAAGCACAAACAGTAAAAATACACTTAAAACAATTTTAAATGACTACAAATTATCAGAAAAGGCTATAGCACTTTATTGTGTAAACTACAATAGTTAAGCAAATTATTTAAACAACAGCTTTTTAAAAGTGCAGGCAGTCAAATAAGTACAATTTGTGAAAAAAAAAACAAGCTTTTAAATCATAATAAATGCTGGAAAATCTGTGTTTAGGCGGAAAACAGTTAAGTACAGCAAGAAAGTACAGAAAACTGATACTTAATACTCCAAAGTCTCTCTTCTAAGCTAGAAGGCTTGTATCAGTTTATGGCTTTCTAGTGCTACCCAGTAGGTTATTTTACAGGAAAGATGGGAAACAAGTGCAGATGTGGTCTTTTAAACCAGAAAGTTGAAAGAGATGGACAAACTGTCCAAATGGTCAATAAGCTACAATTTCTGGGCCAAGAACCTCTCCTCTCGTGGTAGACAGGTTACCTAGTGCTTACCACTCCCACTGATAAGCTAGAAGGCTTTCCTCCAACACAAAAAGGCTTGCGGGGCTCAGAAGCTTACCAACTGTCATGGATACAGCAACTCTGTATCTGGACTAGGCTAGTTACAGGAAAGGTGGAAAACAAGCGCAAGAATGGCTTTTAAACCACAGTGTTGAAAGAGATGGAAAAGAACTGCCCAAATGGCCAATAGCTACAATTTCTGGACCAGGAACCACTCCTCTTGTGGTAGATAGGCTACCTAATGCTTATTGCATAGAATGACAATAATGCCCAGATAACAATAGAGTTGCTCTCACAGTTTGTACGTCATGATTCAGAAAGACTCACTCTCAGTGTAAGTGACTTACTTTGGTGTAAGGCCTATTTATAAACAGGCTTACACTGAGAGCACGTCTTTTAGAATTGGGCCCTAATAGGCAATTATTAAAGCCAATTATCTTGTCTTTAAATCTTAATATCATTCTGGGTGATGTCAAAATGCCACTCAATCCCAGGATTTTTCCTGCCTTGCATAGAAACATAGTAAGCTTAATGACATCATTCTGCACTTACTTCTGGGTAGAGTGCCTAAGGACATTTGCTCCCACATGAATCACTATCAGGTCATAATCATATTTGTCAGGATAAAGAAATCTAAGAGCCCTTGTGTATCCGGGTCTATATTAGATGCACGAAAAGACTTTAGCGCGAACGCTCACATGAGCGAAAATGCAGGGAATCGAAACTGTGATTGTGGGGTCATATTACAGTGAGGAGTAGGATATTTTCCCTTTCCTCACTGTAGAGCGACCTCAGAGTTGGAATATATAGTTAGTGGGGGGTGTGGGGGGCACAGCCCCCCACAATAGCAAGTTCCATTACCGGCATTTTCGCTCAGGTGAGCGTTAGCGGTAAAGTCTTTTCAGTTTTGTAATATGGACCCATGTATCCTAGATCCTGGCTCCAGAAAGACAGCTAATATTCACATTATCTTATCTAGCCTGGTGAGGATGGCATCTGTATACCTGAGAGTAAAGTCACCTATTACTAAAACATTACCCTGGATGCATGCAGTCTCAGTGGACTTTAATGGATTGGAATCTGTATCCTTTTGATGGTTACAGGTAGGTGTACTGGCTATGGGTGGGTGTGCAGGGTGAAGATGAATCTGTTGCTGCATGAACTAATGACTGAGGTTTCTGAGTCCTTATTCTGTAAGACTTAGTGCTCTGTTAACACTCACAGTGTAAAATGGTGCATTGGTGGTACTCTTTGGTGTGTGTGTGTGTGTGTGTGTGTGTGTGTGTGTGTGTGTGTGTGTGTGTGTGTGTGTGTGTGTGTGTGTGTGTGTGTGTGTGTGTGTGTGTGTATGTGTATGTGCATTGTGATGAGCAAATCTATTCTGAGGTAGATCAGTAGCCTCCAAGCTCAATAAATACTTAGATCTCTTACATACTACTTCCTTATCACAATAAACGTACACTTCGCTCTACAAATTAATACTTATTACAAGTTACTAAAGCCAGAAGCTCTTCAGGAGCCTCCCTATACTCACGCTATGTAGTAAAAACCTGGAATTCACACCCTCAGTCTATTAGATACACTAACAACTCTACTCAAGTTAAAAAAACTACTTAAACAGTATTTATCAGATTCACGACTATGCTCTTGTAGCATTCCAGGCTAACTATGAACAGTTTATCATTTCTTCCTCTTCTATTTAGACTATCACACTAAATTTGTATTCCACTCAGAATTTATTTATTACCTTTCCACTAACTTTCTTAACTCTGTTCAAACATCCTTTCACTTACTAACTTTCTCCAGCAAATAGCCCCTTTTTTCCCCTTTCTTCACATCCTGACCTCCTTTCTTCCTCACTTTACCCCTCTCTCTTCATCTTCCAGCTGACTAACTATATGACTTCTACTTGGCTAGTGTTTCACTATATTTGAACACCTGTATTGTTGCAACCACAGATTATCTTCAGCTAACTCTATTTAATTATTTGCTATTGTATAAATACCTTAATTTATGATCTCTGTCACACCTTTTTACCAATGTATAAATATCACCGGCTAGGCTTATAAATGCCTTCGGGAAGATAGCCTAGTACCTCCCTATGAACCTATATGTTTTATTATGTATTGTTACTATGCGGATGCTTTTATCCCCGGGCCTCTGCTAAAAATTTGTTCTGTCCAATCAGACTATCCCAGTAAAAAAACGTAAAATAAATGAATAAATAAAATAAATAAATACCGAATCATTGAGAGGCAGGAATTTTTTTTATAAGAATGAGGCTTTTGCTAAATTAGTGCTATCAGTCATGGTACAGAAGTGACATAAACTGGCTGATATTCCATATTGGCCAGTACAAATGAAGGGGTATTAGAAAATGGGATACCTTAATAAACTACTTTTGTATAAGACAGAAGGGAATAATGGAATGGAACCGGAAAAGGTGATAATATGGATTATGACTGCATGTTACTGGAACATGAGATGCAACTACAGTAGTATTCAGTAGTACAAAAATTGTACAACGGTCAGTGATGCAACAACTAGCACACCCTCCTTTATTTATGGAAGACCAGAAGGCTCTGGGTTCTATTCCCACTCCAGATGACTGGATTGCTGACACTGCAGTGCAGCATTAGGGGGTGCTGCACTCCTGTGTAAGTTATAGTTCTGATGGGATGTTAATCAGAAGTCCCATCTGTTTGGATTGGTAATAATGCAAGTGGATGTAATATATCCCATTGCACCTATCAAAAAGAGTAGGGGCTTTATTTATTTATATGTTTTCAATTTACAGTTTGCAGACTTTTCCATTCAATATATTTTATATATAACTAAAGAAAAGAAGGGAAAATATCTTAGTATTATAATTGTCTTCATGTCACCCTTTATGCTTCCCACTGCTTGTTCCACAGCCACCTGTTTATTTTAGTCAATATATTCCATGCATCCCACTGTTTTTATTGTATAGCAACTCTTGATGTCTCATTTTCTATACTATCCGAAAAGCAATAGCATCATCTTATCAAAATCATCAATTATTTTTCTCTTTTGCATAAAGACCATATGCAACCATATTTATGTTTATATTAAAGAATATTTGCTGTCAAATAACCTTTCACATAATTGCCAAACTTCTGTTAATCCTGAGCATTTCAAACATTTAAAAAAGAAATGTCCCATGCGTTCTTATACACCACAGCAATGGCATTTCCTGGCTTCAATTTGTTTATATTTCAAAGTTGCTTTTACAGGCAACTTACGGTCAGTCTCCACAACAAAAACATCTTTTATGTCCAATTCAATTGTAAATATTTCCTGTCTTTCTTTGGCTGCTCAATGGACAGTAACATATTTATTTTCCCATTCTTCATAATATGCTCTTACTATGTTGTTCTTGTTTGCATTTGCTCATTCCATACTACTTTCAATCTTTTTATTACCTCACAATACATTTTTTTCATCATCAGACATTCCTTTCATGTATTTCTTTTGAATTTCCATAAATACTTATATTTCACCAACATATTTTGCTGACAACATCGCTCTAAACCTTAAGAAGTTAATGCATAACCTAACATATATATATATATATATATATATATATATATATATCTATCTATATATATATATATATATATATATATATATATATATATATATATATATATATATATATATATATATATATATATATATATATATATATGGTTCTCCTTCAAACACCTAAAACCCATAACATCTAAAATGATAACATCGAAATCATAGCATCTAAAACCCAAAATGTCTAAAACCCATAAAATTGAATTTCATAACATCTAAAATGTGCATCACAACATCGAACACTACAAATCACATGAAAAAAAACATCCCCTCCACATATAATGACATCAAACTAACTAACACAATTTTTACTACATTCCTGCAAGGGGCAAACCCCCCTGAACCCCCCATGTGGGGCCCCCACACACACCTCCCGTAAATTAAATATACCAACTCCAAGATCATGCTACAATAGGAAAAAGTTAATTTCCTAACCCCACTGTACCACAATCATCATAAAGAATTTACACATAATGTCTATATCACTTACTTGCATGGCCTAAAAACACATACAGAGTGGCAAAATAAACACTATAGAAATAGTATAAATTCCTACACTATATAAGTAATGACTATAGAAATAAAAACTACAACATATCATAGTGATACCACAAGAATAACAGATTAAACTATAACATTTACACATTTCATAGGTTCATAAGTTGATACTAGGCTATCTGCCCTAGGGCATTTATAAGCCTAGCCAGAGTGTGTTTGGCTTTTGCCACCCTTTTAGATTACTTCACTGTGCCTCTCTATAGTAGGTCAAAGAAGATAGCCCTTTTAAGGTTAGTTTACTGTGCCTCTGTCTAGTAGGGACACAGAAGAGATCCCAGGGGTAAACCTACGATCTCCCATCCACTCGTCAAGATTTCTCTTGAAGAGGGTCATTGACAGGCTCTGCCTAACATGGATTGGGATTTTGTTCCAGAGTGAGGGGAGCCTCTGGGATATGAATCTGTTCCCTCCAGCATGTCCTATTTATTTCTGTGCTGAGGTTTAAGTCCCTTGAGCATGTGGCTCTAAGGGATTTGGATTTTCTGAGGTGGAGCATGTCCATTAATTCTGGTTTGGACATGGCTTTATACATCAGGCACAGATCGCCTCTGAGTAGGCGGTAAGCAACTGAGTAGAGCTAGAGTTTCTTTAGCCTAACTGCGTAGGGCATCTGTTTGAGTCCCTTGATCCTCTTGGTGAGGTACTTTTGGGGTCTTTCCAGTTGCTGCAGGTGTCGGGTAAGGTACATCCCAAATGGGGCATTGTATTCAATTATGGGCCTGATGAGTAGAGGGACACAATGACCTCTCTTGATCTAGATGTGAACCCTTTTGTGACAAGGTGGGCTATATAGAAGGTCTTTCTAGCCACTTTGGTAAAGTGATTGTCAAAGGAGAGATTGCTATCTACTTGGGTCACCAAATCTCTAATTACTTCTTCCGTATTTAATGGATTACCACCTATGTGGTAATTTGTGGGCACTTTGTTTTTCCCATAGGTGATGACTATGCACTTTTTGACATTTAGCTTTAGGCCATGGCTTTGGCACCAGTTATCCGTCTCTGTGAGACTTTTTTGGAGGATGCTTATGTCAGTCGGTGAGTCGATTATGGCACCCAGTTTGCAGTCATCTGCGAACATGGTCAGCCACAGTCCTTCCGTGTTAGCCTGTACCTCAGAGAAATATATACCGAACAAGAGAGGTCCCAGGACTGAGCCTTGTGGGATGCCACTTGTAACTGGTTTAGAGTCTGACATGGCACCTGCAATTCTGACCATGTGGGTTCTATCCCTGAGCCAGTTTGCAACCCATCTTGTGATATAGGGGTTGATATTTAAGCTGTTGACCTTATTTATGATGCCCGAGTGGGGTATTGTGTCAAAGGCTTTTGCGAGGTGCAGGTAAGCTGTGTGGACTACCTTCCCTTCATCTATGGCCTTGGTGACTGTTTCAAAGAAGTCGACCAGGTTCAAGAGGCAAGATCTGCCCTTAACAAAGCTGAATTGGGTAGGATCCAGTGTTTGGAGGTTCCCAATGTCTTTGTTTATGAGTTCCATGATGATACGCTCCATAGCTTTGCAGACCAGGCTAGTCAGGCTTATAGGGTGATAGTTTCCTGGGTCTGTTGTGGCACCACCTGTGTGGAGAGGGACCACTGTTGCTGTATGCCATTCCTTGGGTACATATCCTGTAGTAAGGCTGAGACTGAACAGTGATTTTATGTGAGGGTTCAGTTCTTCTTGGAGCTCATGTAAGTCACAGCCCGGGACACCGTCCGGTCCCATTGATGCTGTGTTTTTTGCTTTGGAGAGGGCAGCTCTCACCTGTGCATCTGTGATGTCAGGGAGACTACACTCTGTTTGGATAGACATTTGCTCTTTTGGGGGGGAGAAGTTTGCACTGAACCTGTCTGCCAGGATGTTGGCAATGTCTGTGGGTTCAGTATATTTTTTGTCATTTTGCACTAACTCAGAGCATATCTGGGAGTTGCCAGCCAGGTTCCTGACATAACTAAAGAAGGCCTTGTGATTATCTTTAGCGTCTTGTGCAATTTTTCTTTCAAAGCTGGCCTTAGATGATTTTTGAGGGATCGTAGTTTCTTGCTAGTACTGATCAGAGATGCCTTCCCTTTTTGGGATTTTGCTCTATCATGTAGTAGCTTCCTCCTTCTGTTGTATAGCTTATTTGTGGCTGGGGTCCACCAGACAGGTCTCCTGCCTTTGGAGGAGTGAGTCTTGGTTTTATTTGGGATAGTACGATCCATGCATTCCTGTAGGTGTCCATAGAATGCGTTTGCAAAGGATTCTGCGGTTTGGGCCTATTTTCCACTGGCCCGGGGGCTTTGAAGGATTCCACTTCGGTTTTGAGAAGTGTGAAGTTTGCTTTTGAGAAGTTCTTCACCGTGGTTTCCTTGGCTGGGGGTGGGGATGGGATATGGATGTCCATTGAGATTGATTTATGGTCAGATCTTACCAATGAGGGGTATACCTCTGATATGGAACATAGAGTCCCCATGTTGGTGATGATCAGGTCCAATATGTTTTCCTCTCTTGTGGGAGTGGTGACCAGTTGTTCCATAGCATTTGAGTTTATAAATTCTAGGAACCATTGGGTGAGGGTGTTAGGGCTTGAGTAGTGCTCCCAGTCTATGTTTGGGTAGTTTAAGTCACCCAATATGATGGTGTTTGGAGAGACCTTCATATTCTCCAGTGTTCTCAGGAAAGCCGAGTGGGGTTCCTGAGTTTGGGAGGGTGGTCTGTAGCAGGCTACAAACTGAAAGGCAGTTTTGCCCACTGTTAGTTGCACATGGATGGTCTCCGATTCTTTGTGCAGTGCCACTAACCTGGAGGTGTGGATATATTTGATGAATATGGATACTCCCCCTCCTTTTGTGGTTCGGTCCGAGTTTTGGGGCCGAAAAGCATGGTATGAGGTATAACCTGGTAGTGCTGGGGTGCTCTTGGGAGCCTTGAGCCAGGTTTCTGTTACTGCACAGATATCAATATTCTCCATACTGAGGAGAGCCTCAAGTGGATGCATCTTGATTTTTAGACTTCTGGCGTTGAGCAGCATTACCCTTAGTTTTTTTTTCCTTGTGTTGTCTATGGAGATGGGTTTGTCTTTTCAGCCTTGCCTAAAAAAGTCACTAGGGGGTGGCAAGAGCCTTAGCCAGTATTCGAAAGCCCAGGGGTGATAGGAGCAAGCCATCCCTAGCAAAGCAACGTGGCTTGTCGAGCATGTCATCCCAGGCTGACAGACACTGGATCCCCTTTGAATGACACTATTACTTTAGCCACTTGTTAAAATTGATCATTTTGTCTTTATACTGTGGCATCATTCTTGGTGAGGGTAAGAAGCTACTCAAGGTCAGGGTGATACAGGCCTGGGCTACATGATCAGAGAGCTCCTCTATGTCTCTTTTCATGTAGTCCAGGGAGGTACATCTCAGGTCATTCACACCAGCATGGACAATGACTGAGTCATATTTGTACTTGCTTTGGAGTGACCTGAGTGCTTGTGTTATGTGGCGGATCCTGGCACCCAACAGGCAGCTTACAGTGACCTTCTCCTTGTTCAGCCTGGTGAGTGGGACGTCAGTGTGTCTGACAATAGAGTCACCTTTTATAAGTGTACTAGGTGTGTTGCTTAGCCTTAAGGGCTGTGACTGTGTGGCACACTGACTTTGTGAAGTATGTGATACGTGGGTATTGTTGTGGGGTAGCGGTTGCTTGGAAGTCTGCTTTGGAGGTCTCTGCTGCTTTGGCAGATTTTTATTTAGACCCTCCGATTATGTTTTTATGTGTTTATGTGTTTGGTTTGCTGTTGCAATAGGTCTACGTGAGACTGGATTTGTGGTGTGTGTGGTTACCTTCTGCTCCTGACTGACTGCACCAGTACTGGGTTGAGAGAGCTCAGCCTCCAGTTTGGCTATATAGTTGCATCTCTCACATATATTTGAGCTTGTTGGGAGAAGGAGAGGGTGGTCTGTGTACATAAGGCAGTTGTAACATTGTCTCAAGATACCCAGATTCACCAGCTGGACTGGGGAGTAAACCCGAAACTGACTTTTGGACATTCCAGAATAGTATAAGGAACTACTTTTTGACTGATCAAAAAGGACCAATAGGGAGCCAAGTACTTAAAGGGAGTATAAGAGGGTGTAGTGCTTTAGTTTATTAGTGCTTACTTATAAGATTACTTATACGAGCAACTGCAGGGCTTTAGAATGAAAATAGAGTGCTTACTTTGAGATTTAGAACAGTTCTAAGGGAAAATGTGAAGAGCAGACTTTGTGGAGCTAGGAATAGTTTAAACCTGTTTAAGCGGCGCTGCCCGCTGCTGCGCTATGTGCAAAATCATGCAAAACCGTGCAAATGCGGGTTTTAAAGCAGGGAAACTGAAAGAGATAGGAATTGACCCAAAACGGCCAATAAGATACTAGTTTCAGAGCGGAGAACACTCCTCCAGGGACAGATAGGCTGCTCAAAGCTCCCCACTCTCACTGGTGAACAGAAAAGCTTCCTCCTATCCAAGTAAGTAGAGGTGCGTGAAAGCGCTTGTTTCTATTAAACTCTTAATTATAGCATCGTGGTGGTTCCTTACAGCTTTCTTATATCCTATCCAAGTAAGGATATGGGCAACACAGGAAACTATACCACAGTCCGGAATTCAGCAAAACCTGAAATCTGGACTAATCTATTTCAGCAAAGGCGAGAAAAGAGAATATTTTGTTTTTGTTTTTTTCAGGAAACAGCAGAAAAACACACAGAAAACACTGTAAATGCTATAAACAGGCAAGCGCACTTTATTGTGTAGCCTACAACAGCTATACAATACAAAAAACACTTAAATTGATATAAAACAAGTGCAAAACTGTAAAAAGCAGAAGGCAAATGCAATTTAAACTTTTTAAAGCACAGATCAGTCAGAAATTAACTTTTAGATGGGAAAAGGCAGTTGAAGCAAAAAAAAAAACAGACAAAAAAATACTTAAATCTGAAAAAGTCTCTTTTGGATCTCTCTGTTGCCTGTATCACTCTGCAGAACACCACGAGGAGCTGTGCAGAGTTGTATACTGGTGCAAAACTGAGACCATTCCTCCAGGGACAGATAGCCTGCTCAAAGCTCCCCACTCTAACTGGTGAACAGAGAAACTTCCTCCCATCCAAGTAAGGATATGGGCAACACAGGAAACTATACCACAGTCCGGAATTCAGCAAAACCTGAAATCTGGACTAATCTAATTTAGCAAAGGCGGGAAAAGAGAATTTTTTTTGTTTGGTTTTTTTTTGTTTTTTTTTTTCAGAAAACAGCAGAAAAACACACAGAAAACACTATAAATGCTATATACAGGCTAGCGCACTTTAGTGTGTTTAATACAACAGTTATACAATACAAAAATGACTTAAATTTATATAAAACAAGTGCAAAAATTGTAAAAAGCAGAAGACAAATGCAATTTAAACTTTTTAAAGCAAAAATAAGTTAGAAATCCGCTTTTTAGGTGGGAAAAGGCAGTCAGAGCAAAAAAACAGAGAAAAAAATACTTAAATCTGGAAAAGTCTCTCTGTTGCCTGTATCACTCTGCAGGACACCACGAGGAGCTGTGCGGAGTTGTATACAATAACAAACTTTTTAAATCACAGATTCGCTAAAAAAACTGATGTTTTAGGCAGAATTAGTTAAGACAGCAAGAAAAGCAGAAAAGTGATAATCACTGCAAAGTTACTCTTTTGTCTCTCTGCTGCTGTAGACTCTGCAGAACACCTGGAAGGCACTTGCTGAGCGGAATACAAGTGTAAAAACTGTGCAAATGAGGTTTTTATAGCAGGGAAGTGAAAGAGATAGAAATTAGCCCAAAATGGCCAATACACTACTAACTTCTGGGCTGAAACCACTTCTCCAGGGACAGATAGGCTGCTCAAAGCTCCCGTCTCTCACAGGTGAACAGAGAAACCTACTTCTATCCAAGTAAGGTAATGGCAAAACAGTGACTTGTAACACAGCCCTGGATTCAGCAATAACCTGAAAACTGGACTATACTAGTTCAGAAAGGCGGGAAACAAGTATATATTTTTTTTCAGAAAATAGAGCAGATACAATCAAAATTAGCACAAAAAAGCCTATAAACTACTAACTTCTGGGCTGAAACCACTCCTCCAGGGACAGATAGCCTGCTCAAAGCTCCCCTCTCTCACAGGTGAACAGAGAAACTTCCTTCTATCCAAGTAAGGTATGGCAACATAGAAACTTGTAACACAGCCCTGGATTCAACAATAACATGAAAACTGGACTATACTAGTTCAGAAATGTGACAAACAAGTATATATATATATATATATATATATATATATATATATATATATATGGATCACCTTTAAAACCTCGAAACCGCGTTTGCCCGACACACTAATGACCGAAACGAAAAGACCGACAACATAAAACGCCGACAACGCAAAACACCGAAAACCATTACACCAACACACTACACGTAAACAACACAGTACACTACATAACATATGCACTATCCCTAACCCAAACCCTAACCCTAAGGTCCGACACTACCGCACACTTACCCTACCTGCACCCTAACTCACTCACCCACCCCTAAACCCACAGTCCCTCGCTATCGCACACACCCTACCTGCACCCTAACCCTAACTCACTTAACCCACCCCTAACCCACAGTCCCTCACCATCGCACACACCCTACCTGCACCTAACCTAACTCACTTAACCCACCCCTAACCCACAGTCCCTCACTATCGCACACTCACCTGTCTGCTCCCTAACACTAAATCCCTCACTCGATCGCACACTTACCAAGTCCATCGGGTTCTCACCTTTTCGGTCATCTGCGTTTTCGGTATTCTAGTCCCGTCAGATTCCGTTTCGGGCAAACGCGAGTTCGAGATTTTAAAGGTGACCCATATATATATATATATATATATATATATATATATATATATATATATATATATATATATATTTTTTTTTTTTTTCCCCAGAAAATAGAGCAGATACAATCAAAACAACACTTTACCCAATTAACCAGTTAAAAAAGCTTAAAACTGAGCCCTGTTCCAGCAGTCTTCAATCAGACAAGTTCTAACTGCACAGTCCTGCCACTAGGGTGCAGAGAAAACTTCTCCAAAAAAGACGGCCTGGATCAGTGCACAAGTTATACAAACAAAGCTAGATCCAGCCGGCCTGAATCTAGTCTATGCTACAGCAAACAAGGCATACCGATTTCAGAAAGAAACAGTTCAAGTAAGCATGCGCAATAATCCTTTAACCAGAAATTCCCAGCTCAGAAGGGCAGAATCTAGCCTTTCCTTCCACAAGAGTGCAGACCACAAACCTTCTTAATGTAAAATAACTGGCCTAAAGCCCAAGTTATTAACCCAGAGCTAATGCACTTTTAGAATAACAGACACTGAGCCTTCAATCAGCAGTTCCCAACTTAGAAGGATGTACGCTACCTGTCCTGCCACAACAGTGCAGACCACAAACCTTCTTAATGTAAAACAACTGGTTTGAAGCCCAAGTGCTTAAATCAAGGGCCTTAGAATAACAGTTACAATTTCATCAGGCTACTAACAAGCAGTAATAAAGGCAGCAGAATAAATTCAATTGAGTACTTTTAAGAAGAGGCAAAAGCAAAATAAGGTAATAAAGTAGGAAGAAACACAAATACATTAAGGCAGATGAAGTGCAATTTTTTTTTTTTTGAGATGGAGGAAACAGAGCAGATTAACATACTATAGGGGAATGCCCTTCCCAAGTGATCTCTCTGTACACCGCAGGGGAGATGGGACTGGTAGGAGTATCCAAAATCAAAATATGATCTCACTGTACTCAGATGAGTGAGCAAATGAGATGGGTCCAGGAAGAGTGTGCAAAAAGAGATTTACAGCAGGGGTGGGCAATTCCAAAGCCACCAATATTAACACCACAGCTAGAAACAGGGAGGGGGATGGGGAACTAACTGCAGAGAGACAGAGACACAATATTTAGCGAATCGAAGACACACAATATTTATTGACTCAAATCTTAAATAAGTGCAGAAAAATATACTTAAATCAGCTTGTGTTCAGTTGATATATGCAGACAAGTCTCAGTAGCCAGCAACTCGATTTAAAATGATGCACCGATCACCCCTTTGCCCTCCCCTCCAGCACCAGTATATACACACATGGCAATGGTAAAGAACAAATCCAATGATCAAAGAACCATAAAAATCAAAGAAAAATAAAACCACAGTCAAGGTTAATCAAAAAATAGCGTACACTCCTTTATTGTCCGCTTTCGTCAACAGACTTCATCAGAATAAAAAGCATCTCTACTAGCAAGGTATATATAACAATACTAATCAAAAAATGATTGAACAATTAACTTAATTGATTAATTAAAAACTTTTTAAAATATAGGGGTTTGTCTGTTAATAAGAATGCTGATATCATTTCTGGTTTTTCTTGATTCTGTCTTTTTAAAAAGTTTTTAATTAATCAATTAAGTTAATTGTTCAATCATTTTTTCATTAGTATTGTTATATATACCTTGCTAGTAGAGATGCTTTTTATTCTGATGAAGTCTGTTGACGAAAGCGGACAATAAAGGAGTGTACGCTATTTTTTGATTATCCTTGACTGTGGTTTTATTTTTCTTTGATTTTTATGGTTCTTTGAGTATATACACACACATAACCTATCAAATTTCAACCCCACTACCTTCTCTAATTCCCTCAAACAAACTGACTGGAATATATTAAAGACCCTTGAACTTGACTGTGCCATCAATTACTTTAATTCTACCTTCCTAAACATTCTTAATTCCCAAACTCCACCGTGAACTATAAGAATTAAAGCTAACTCTGCTCCTTGGTTAACCAAAGAAACCAAAAAAACTCATGCAACAGCGAGATAGATCCTGAAAACTTTCTCAGCATAACAAAAACCCAGAAACCCTTGTTCAATACAAGAAACTATGTAACCTTACTAAAAGACATATAATCAAAGATAAGCAATCCTTCTATATGAAACTCCAAAACAAACATTCCAAAAACCCCAAACAATTCTAGAACTCCATTAACTCTCTTCTCAACCCAGGCACAAAAAACAATCCTTTTCCTGATACCATCAAGTCTGATACTGAAATTGCCACTCTCTTCAACTCCTTCTTCACCAATTCCGTAGCTCAACTTACTAATTCCTTCCCAAACAACCCATCCACACAGTTTACTCACCCTTTCTCAATCCCTAAACCCAACTCTTTCCCCACTTTTGAACTTAAACCAGTCTTAACCTATTATATAAAAAAGTTGCTCACCAAACTAAAACCATGCTCTTATGCCCCAAATAACATTCCATCCAAATTCTTTAAAACTGCTGCAGATGGAATCACCCTCCCCATTCACATCCTAATTAGCAGATCCATACAGGAATATTATGTCCCCAAGCTGTGGTGTGCCACCTTCATACATCTCTTACATAAAGGTGGTATAAATAATCACACCTCACACTTCTGCCCCATAGCCATCTTATCCCCAATATCGAAAATTATGGAAAAATGCATTTACTCCCAGCTAATGCCCTACCTAACCAAAAACCACCTCATTGCACATACCCAACATGGCTTCTGTCCTGGCTACAGCACTATAACTGCTCTTCACTCCTTCCTAGATATAGTCAGTCATGCCTGTGACTCTGGTAACATAGTTTCTACAATTCTTCTAGATCTCTCCACGGCCTTCAACACCATCTCCCATACTCATCTCCTCAGCCACCTAGCTAAGCTCAACCTCCCTCACAGTACCCTATCCTGGTTCTCTAGTTACCTAACCAACAGATCCCAAGCTGTATAATGGAAGAAAGGCACCTCAAACTTCCTTCCTACTCCTACAGAAGTTCCCTAAGGTTCCATTCTTGGCCCCGTGCTATTCAATATCTTTGTTAACAATTTCTATTCTGCTATCCAAAATACTAAAATTGTACAATATGCCGATGGCTCCACAGTAATGTGCTGCGCCCCTAACCCCCCTGAACTCCAATCCCTCACTCAAACTGCCTTCTCCACCATTGAGAATCGGATGCTTCAAAACCACCTATCTCTAAACGCTAACAAATCAAAAATACTACTCTTCCTCCCCTTGAAATCCAGCACCTTTTATTTATTTATTTTATTTAACATTTGTTGACCGGGAATGTCCGACTAGGTTCCACAGATCCTGTTTTCAGCGGAGGCCTGGGGAGCAATGCTCCTTGGACAAAGGCTCCTTCCAAATTAGAAGCCAAAACAATTCAACTATAGAAATTGCTCCCCATGCCAAACTACTCAGGGTTACCATAGATGAAGACCTCAAATTTGACACCGACATTCAACTAAACATAAAAAAAAACATCAAAAACTGGGTCTGCTATATAGAAATATCCACTATCTTTCCTATTCTACTAGACAGATCCTCACAACGACCTATCTTCTTCCCTCACTTATGTATGGTGCCCCCCTTCTTACTAACTTATCCGCCTCTACCACCACCAAAATGGAAAGTTGCTATAACAACATTTCTAAATTTGCCGTTAATGCCAAATATTCCTCCCATCATTGTTCCACCCTTCACTAACTGAAATGGTTAGAACTTCCCAACCTTCTAGACTACCACCAACTTACCACTGCCCATAGGCTTTTACTCAACCCTTCTAAATGTCTAGCACTATCCAGTATTCTACAGCCATATACCCCTAGCAGACCACTCAGATCTGCTCAGCAAAACCTCATCACTGTCTACAAACCAAAGAATCCTGCAGGACAGCACCTCTTGTCCTTTTCCCTAGCCAAAAAAATGGAATTCTCTCCCCTCCTTCCTAAGAACCACTAATAACTTCAACAACTTCAAAACTCAACTCCATTCCTACTTGCGCCATAACAGGAAGTACAACTGCACTCTCCAAACCTAACCTACAACCCTCCTACCTATGTAACACTCGTATGTCTTTTAAGACTCACTTGCTACACTACAATTTACCTCATGATGTCACTGATTTAGTATTTCATTGTAAATGTATCTTCAAATTTGTATCCTTAATTATTAATTTTGTATCTGTATGTTTTACTGTAATAGTTGCTTTATGATTTTAACTCAGAATAGTCTCTTTGCTGTTCTGCTGTCATTGTATGTGGAGCTTTTCTCCCCAGGCCTCCACTGAAAATGGGCTTTTGAGCCCAGTGGACCTCCCCTGTCATCAAACTGAAATAAATAAATAAATAAATAAATAAAATATTATACATTTTAGATGTTATGAAATTCGATGTTATGGGTTTTAGATGCTTTGGATTTTAGATGTTATGGTCTCGATGCTTTGATTTTAGATGTTATGGGTTTTAGATGTTTTGAAGGGGAACCATATATATATATCTATATATATATATATATATATATATATATATATATATATATATATATATGTGTATATATATATATATATATATATATATATATATATATATATATATATATATATATATCTATGAAACTAAAGTATCATTTTATGTTGATGTTGCTTTAAATCTATATGAAAGGAGATGGCTGAGAGGTATGGACCTTTGTAATTGGTTGTGATTGTATATTTAAATGCCATGTGGGAGTCAAAGTTTTTAAACATCTGATGAAGGAATTTTCAACTGTGAAAACACTTATGTTTAGATCTGAATAAAGCTTTTATACTGTCCCATTGTTTGATTCACTTTTATGGTTTGTTGGCGATATATATATTTATATATATATATATATATATATATATATATATATATATATATATATATATATATGGATTCACGTTATAATCTTGAAATACTGAAATGTCGAATTTCAGTATATCATGACCATATAGTTGAATCTGCAGAAGAGCGAAAGTGCATAACCACGAATTCAGATATTTCGAATTTGCGGTTATGGTTTAGCAGTAAGTGACATGGAGTGTATGTGTGGATGGTGTGCGGTTTCCTGTGTGGCTTTAGGTGGAAAATAAGGTAAGTGACTAGTATGTAAGGGTCTTGGGTAAGTGTTTGGGTGTATGTGAGTGCCTTTGGAAGTTGTATGTGTGGGTTAGGGTAGGCAGGTAAAAGTATGAGTGTTTAACTGTTGACTGTGGTGGTGTTTGTATGAATGTGATGTGTGTGTGCGAGGGACTGTAGAATGTCTGGCTGTGAGTTTGCTGTCTTTTCCTGTTTGGTGCAATCTCGGAGTTAGATTATATAAGTAGCGGGGGTGTGGGGGCACCCCACTGCTTATTTGTAGTGTAGGTTTGTACATGTGTGTTGTTATGCTTGTGTGTGTACTTTTTTTTTTTTTTGTAGTTTGGGTGTTGTGGTGTGTGGTGTACTTTCGCAATTTTAAAGTTTCACAGTTTTGGGCTGTCAGTATTTTGTGGAGTCGACTTTATGGACTCGATATACTGAAATTCAACATTTCAGTATTTCAAGATTATAAAGTGAATCCACATACATATATATATATATATATATATATATATATATATATATATATATATATATATATTTATAGGTTTACTATCATAACCTGGAAATGCACTAGGTCAAGTAACAGAATGTTGAAAGTAGGCTTTTGAAGAGGCTAAATATCTAAACTTACCATACAAAGATTGAATATCAATGTCCGGATGGCACATGCAGGTCAACAGGCACATTTTCAAGACGGCAAATTTTAAGCTCTCGACATTATCATGGTTTGAGGTTGGGGCTGCAAAATGTTTTCAGTTTCACTATTTAAGTTTCCAGGTTATGACAGTAAACATATATATATATATATATATATATATATATATATATAGGTTTCTACTTTGGAAGCTCAAAGTATATGGTCAAGACCATAAGGTCAAAGTTTTGAAACTTCAAAAGTTTTAAATGGAGATCATTGTGCAGTGTGTAATGGGAAATTTACCATTCTCTTCATTGTAGTATGATCTCAGAGATGGTATATTTCATTAGCAGGGGGAGTGGAGGGTGCAGGAGGGATTGCCTCCTGCATAAACATAAAAAAAAAAAATATTTCTTATTGAAGTTTTGAATTTTAAAAACTTCAGTTTTATGGTCTCTACCATATGAAGTTCGAAGTTTAGAAAATGTATCAAAAATGCCATTGTGCAGTATATTAACTTCTTTAAGCAGCTCATCTTCTTCTGTCTTGAAGTAATCTATAAGAAACTGCATATACTTAGCACTACATTCTAGGTTAAGACTTTGCCAACGTTTAAGGAGGTCAGGGTATGCATGTCCATAACTGATACATTTTCTAGTGAAATAATAGCTGACAAGATTGATCAGCTGCATGAACATATTAGCCAATATGAGAAACGTCTCTCTAGCGCTAAAACCAAAAAAATACATCGAGATTTACATGATTTTGAACTGGGCAATGTGTTCTCCTGGAATAGAGAGAGGAATACACAGGAAACACTTAGACAACAACCAGGAAGTTGGCGTGACTACACCAGCAGTGAGCAGAGAGGAACAGCAGTGACAAGCACACTGCATATAGATGCTGAAAACTCCATTTTCTGTGACCTACAGCCCAGAAAATCATCTTCAGATGCTGTAACTAGTGTTGGTGCTAGCACTTCTAAACATACAGCTAAAACAACAACTAGAAAAATAAGTTATGTACTCACCATAACGTTCCATTTGAGTAGGTAACTTAATTTGTCAGCAACCTGTGGGTATCAGATCCGACCTGGATCTGAGCCGGCAGCTTTCCAAGCTAAAGATCCGAGCTCCAAGCTCCTCCCCTTACCCATAATACCCTGCTACCTCCTTCCAGCCCTCAGATCGCGTTTGCCCATTATACAATTTCACCAAGACAAAACAACAACCTAAAAAACATCCTAACCTAGGGAATACCAACAGGCTGAATCACTGTAGGATTCAGATAACCAAAGGACCAGGTTAGGGGGGAAGGCGGGGGGGGGGTCCGTTGTTGACAAATGAAGTTACCTACTCAGATGGAACGTTATGGTGAGTACATAACTTCTTTATCTGAAGTAGTTAACTTCATTTGATAAGCAACCTGTGGGACAGTCCCCAGCTACCAAACACTTGGGAGGTCCTTAAGGAAGGATATTCCAGAGCACTGCAGAGCCAAAAGCTGCCATTCCTCTGGATATTAAATGCAATTTATAATGAGAGATAAAGGTATGAGAGGAAGCCCAAGTAGCTGCAGAACAAATGTCATCCAAGGGCACTCTTGACCAGAACGCAGCAGAAGTAGCCATAGAACGGGTAGAATGAGCATGAACCCCTAAGGGCTCAGGCCAACCAGATATCTTGTATGTGAGCAAAATGCATTGAAAAATCCATCTAGCTACAGTCACCTTAGACACTGGCTTACCCAAGAAGGGCTTCGCAAAGGAAACAAAGAGCTGCTCTGACTTGCGAAAGGCAGCTGTTCTGTGCAGGTAAAAACGCAATTGTCTGTGAACATATAACAAATAAAGTTTGTATTCCCCTTTTAGTCTGATAGGGAAGAAAACAGGTAGATTAATGGACTGATTCATGTTCACCTCAGAAGCCACTTTAGGTAAGAAGGAAGGGTTAGTCCTGAGAGAGACTCTGTCCTTATGGAAAACAAGATATGGGGGTTTAGTACAAAGGGCCTGGAGCTCTGACATCCTTCTAGCTGAGGTTATAGCTATTAGGAAAGCAGTTTTCCAAGATACGAATTTTAAATCAACAGAAGCAGCAGGCTCAAGGGTGGTCCAGTTAGAGCCTGAAGGACCAAGGTTAGGTCCCATGGGGGAACAGCATGCCTAGTAGGAGGACTCAAAAGGAAGGTGCCTTTTAAGAAGGTCTTGCAAATCTTAGTGGAAACTAAAGGACTAAGATTGTCTCCAATGTGAAATTGGGAAATGGCAGCCATTTGAACCTTTACAGTAGAAGCACTGGCCCCTTGCTGAAAAATATGCGATAGGAAATCAAGCAGTGCTGGAATGGGAGCAGTGAAAGGATCCAAATTCTTATGTGAGGCCCAAATGGAAAACCATTTCCATTTGCTGTTGTAAACCTTCCTGGTAGAAGGCTTATGTGCCGCTACCAGGATGGATCTAACTGCAGACGAGATACCGGGAGTCCTGGCAACTAATGGAACTGGATCAACCAAGCTGAGAGCTTGAGGTCGTATAGATTCGGAGTTTCCAATCCCAAAGGATGAGAAATCAGATCCGGGATGAGATTTAAGATCCAAAGAGGAGCTATAAGATGAGACCGTATGTACAGGAACCAGGTTTAACGATGCCAGAATGGGGCTATGAGGATAATCTTGTTCCCCAACTGATGAGCTTTCTGTAAAAATGTTGTCATTAACGGAAGAGGAGGATAAGCATAAAGAAGACCGGATGGCCAAGCATGGACTAGAGAGTCTCTGGGGCTTTCCCCCGGGAGGGGGGCGGAATTAGAGCGAAATACTCGCTGCACTTCGTGTTTGAAGGCAATGCGAAGAGATTGCAGCAAGGCTGACCCCACTTGTGGAAGATCTGTTTTGCTACTAAGGGGTTCAGAGACCACTCTTAAGGCGAGAGGATAGTTCAACTCAGCTTGTCCGCTAGGATGTTGGACTGACCCGGAATGTGCATTGCTAATAGAAAATGGTTGGTGGATATTGCCCAATCCCAAACTCTCATGGCCTCTCAGCAAAGAGGGTAAGACTTGCCCCCCCCCCCTGTTTGTTGATTTACCAGACCACTGACATGTTGTCTGTCTGAATTGCAATAGTCCCTGGAGGGAGGAAGGTATGAAGAGCTTGCAACGCTAGAAGCACTGCTCTCATCTCCAGAACACTGATATGCAGAATGGTCTCTGTCTGAGTCCACGTATCTTGGGCAGTTCTGCCCATGCAATGCCCCCCCCCATCCAAGGAGAGAAGCGTCCATGGTTACTGTGGCTTGGGGTTGTGGCATTATGAACGGTCGTCCTTCCCGAAGCTCTCGAGATTGGAGCCACCATATGAGGGAATTTCTGCAAACTCTGCTGAGTGGGACTGGAGAGTCCAGCGGGTGTTGAAGGATGGACCACTGGGCCTGCAAGGTCCACTGGAGAACCCTCATGTGCAAGCTAAGGGTGAAAGGTTGATTGCTGCTGCTATGGACCCTAAAGCTCTCAGGACTAACTCCACTGATAGGGCTGGAGATTGAAGGAGTGCTAGAATGTGAAGGGTTAAGCTGCGAAGTCTGTCCAATGTCAAGAAGGCCTTGGTCTGAAGCGTGTCTATTCTGGCCCCTATGAAGTCCAGGACTTGGACTGGTTGAAGGGACGATTTTTTGTGATTTATAGTGATCCCAAACTTGGAGGCTAAAAGCAGGAAGCAATCCCTGGCTGAGCAGAGTAGATGCCTGGTGGAGGCGAAAAAGAGCCAGTTGTCCAGGTAAGGAAAAACCTGTATTCCCTGAAGTCTCAGGTGGGCCGCTACAACTGCCATGACCTTGGTGAACACCCTGGGGGCTGTGGTGAGGTCGAATGGTAGGACCCTGAACTGGTAATAACTGACCCCCAACCGAAAGTGGAGAAACCTCCTGGATCACCTGTCCATGAGAATGTGGTAGTATGCATCCTTAAGGTCTATGGAGCACATCCAGTCGTTCTCCTGCAACAGGAGGAGAATAGATTGAAGAGTGACCATCCAGAATTTCTCCTTGGCAACGAAGAGGTTCATTGTAGAAAGGTTGAGAATTGGTCTTAAGTCCCCCACCTTTTTTGGCACCAAAAAGAACCTGGAGTAGTTGCCTAACCCGGACTGGTCTGGGGGGACATGCTGGATGGCTCTTTTTTCTAGCAGCTTATTTATTTTTAAAGCTGCAGCCTCCCTCTGACTGGGTGGAACATCAAGGAGGTGCCTAGATTGAGGAGGAAGATTTATGAAGGGAATAGAATAGCCTCTGGATATTATTCGAAGCACCCAGCGTTCTGATGTGATGGACTCCCTTTGTGCCAGGTGCTTTGAAAAATGCTCCCCGACTGCCTCCAGAGAGGAGCAGTCAGGCAACCCTTCAGGGCTGCTGCGTGGAGTGATCGGAAAAGGGTTCCCGTGACCCAAAATTCTTTGGCCCCCCCTCTGCCTCTGGGCCGGCATCCACCTTGTCCCCCTCTGCCTCTGAAGGACAAGGGATCTGGAGTGTAACGGGACTGCTGAGACTTCTGGAACCACATCTTCTTTTGTCCTTGCTGGTTCCTGGAAAAGGACTTTTGAGGAGTCGAGAAGTGGATTCCGACAGCAGCCAGTGTCTACCCATCTTTCTCACTCTGGACCAATGTATCGGGGACGGTCTTGCCAAACATGGTAGAACCATCAAAGGGAGCATTCGCGAAGGATGCCTTGAAGGGTTCCGCAAAATCGCAAAGTTGGAGCCAGGCATGATGCTCTAAGGTGATGCCTGATCCGCTGGCTCTAGTGGCCCCCTCCGTGGCATGGGAGAGTAGCCGCATAGACGTATTCGATACAGATTTTAGAGTGGTCATGCGAGTCGAGCAGGTCCATTTGTCCTCAGTCGACATGGACTTGGGGAGACTCAGCATATTCCTTCACCAGATCCCGATGAAGCCCAATCACATGGGCCAAGTAATTCAGTGCCCTTATGGAAAAGGTAGCCGAAGCAAACAATTGCTTTCCGATACGATCCATCGTCCGAGACTCCTTATCAGGAGGATTGACCGAGGAACTCTCCTGTGCCAGTTCCTTCTTGGTGGCAGCCACCACCACCATGGCATCTACCGGGGAACCTTTACTCCACGCCGTCCTATCCACAGGGGGGCTAAGGATCTTATCTGGTCTCCTGGGGATTGGCTCTACAGTGTCCGGCTCCTTCCACGCCTTGGTAGTAATGAGGTCTACCAGGGGATTGGCTGGAGAGGACACCCAAGAGGTAGACGGGCCTGCATCAAACGCCTCCAGAAACACCGACTCATCCGAGGAAGGCTTTTGGGCTGTCCACCCCCCTTTTAGGCGTAGCATTTCCATAATGTCTCCAAAGGAAATGTCCTTGGGAGGGTGACCTGGGGGAACCTTCCACTTCCTCTAAATCATTGTCATCCATGAGGAACTTGGGGGAGTCCAAGTGCCTCCTCTTACACTTGTGTTTGTGAGGGACCTCCTCAGTGGGACTGTCCAAGGAGGGCTCACCAACAGGGTCATGTTCCTCCAGTGGAACTGGGTGGGGCGTCGACGCAGGCTTTCCCTGGGGCCGGATGATGGAAGACAAGCCCGTCTGCAAGAGAGTGTTGGCTGGATCTGTAGCACAAGCAGGGGGTCTTGAACCTTTCAAGAGGACCCTCTCTACCACATCGAATGCCAAAGGTGAGCTGCTCTCTCTCAGTTCCATGAGCAACACCCTCGGATCCGACACGGGGATCGGTGACGGAGCAGAAGTGATCGGACCCAAAAGGGAAGTGTGCTCTGACCGCAACAGAGCCAAAGACACACTTACCCCCTCGGATCCGACACATGGCTCTCAGCCCCGAGAGCTCAGATCCGAAAAGGGATCTGACAAACTCGAGGGCATGCCTGGCGTCGAAGTAGCAACTACTATCGGCGCCGACTCCCTGGCTCTGAGACTGCTTGGATCCAACAGCTCCAAAACCAAATAATGGATCGGAGAAGGAGCTATGGGGGCAAAAAAAGGGGCTGAGCTCCACCCCGGTGGGGGGTCAGGAGCACTCCCATCTGCATCTGGGCTTGGAAAAAGTGACGCATCATCCGGTCCATGTCAGCTTCTGAAAGGCTTCTCATCGACCTAGAAGAAGCCGCCGAAGCCGGCCGGGAAGGCCGCCGTGATGACGTCGAAGATGGCCAGGGCTCCTCCTCTGGCGAGAAATGTGGAGAATGGAGCTTAGAGGGGGAAGACCAAGGAATCTTCAGAGGCAAAGAGAGCTGCTTAACCAGTGAGGCCGAGGGGCCTGAGTCAGCCCGCAGCTTGTGGCTCCTATGCTTCTCTCTATCCCTCTCTCTCTCTCTCTCTCTCTCTTTCTCCCTCTCTCTCTCTCTTTCTCTCTTTCTCCTCCCTTTCCACTTGGAGTCCTTCTTTCCCTGGGAAATGGTGGGAGGTTGAGTCCCAGCCAGGGGAGAAAGCACCACTGGTTGAACAGCCGCAGCCGTGGCTGGAGCAACTGAGGGAGAGGAGGAAGAAGCAGAATCAGTGGATATAAGACCCGCCAGGATCAGTTTGTTCCCTCTACCCCTTAGAACTTGGGGGTTAAAGGCTGCGCAAATATGGAAGCCTGATGATAAATGTGCTACCCTCAGGCAAAGAATGCACTGAGTGTGGCCATCAGCTGGGGAGAGCTTATGGCCACACTCAGAGCACTTAGAGAAAATGGCCTTAGGGCCTTCGGCCATACCCACTACAAAAACACACACAATTACACACAAGAATAAGGGGAAGGGAATATACTAAAACTAAGCTAGGCTAATGGGTTTAACAATCACAAACACACACCTCTCAAACTTTGCAAAAAAATCTAAAATTTTACACAATACTCACTACCAGGAGCTCATAACTCGTGCTTGTTAAAGCCGTGGCAAATGAGATCTGAGGGCTGGAAGGAGGTAGCAGGGTATTATGGGTAAGGGGAGGAGCTTAGAGTTTGGATCTTTAGCTTGGAAAGCTGCCGGCTCGGATCCAGGTTGCATCCGATATCCACAGGTTGCTGATCATATGAAGTTAACTACTTCAGATGTGATGAAATACCAGTTGTTAAACCAAAAAATACAGCACTGGCCTGTGGTAGCTACATAAACAATGCTAGTGATTCTAGCATTCAGGAATGCTCTTCCAAGAATACAAATGGGACTTTTTTGTTAGAAAAAGCTTTCCCAATATGAGGGAGGTCACACAACCGCCCTCAGGCCCTCAGTATGGCAAGACATGCAGACTCCACAGTGTGGACAACCAGAACAAGTTCCTGAAGAAAAGCAAACAGGTTTGATTTTTAATATTTCCTCCATTTCTTTGACTGAAGCACAGAAAATTTTATTGAACAGAGGTTTGAGTTTTGTTCCTGCCCAGAGAGCAGACTTGGTGAATGTGTTAAAAGAACTGAAGCTATTTGGCAGGACACTGACTTTAAAAACTATTTTTCAAGGTGGATCCAATGAATAAAATGTTTTTAAAAAACCCAGTACTTTTGTTCCTCCCAGCAATTCTGGGATTGATTTATTCATTGATGTGTGTGAAAAACAACTAAGGGATGTGCTCAGTAATGAAGCTACTAATGTTTTTTATAATTTACCTAAATGTGAACAGCAAGCGTTAAATGACGTAAAATGCTTTAAAAGTGTTGAAATACACCCAGCAGATAAAGGTGGAGGAATTGTTATTTTAGATATAGATAAATATATTGCAAGTATGTTAGTACATTTAAGTAACACCGATACCTATTGTGAGATTTCTGCAACTCATGTTAAAGCCATTACAGATAGACTGCAAGTTTTTTTGTTTGATATGTTAATAACAGGCATGATTTCTGAGCCACTTTTTGAATACTTCAATATAGAGTACCCAGTGACTCCAATTATGTATGGCCTACCAAATGTCCATAAAAACATGGAAAGTCCACCCATGTGACCTATAGTACCTAGTCAGGGGTGGGCGACAGAACCACTGTCGATATATGTTGAGAAAAACCTGCATCCTATACTTAAGGAATGTGCTACTGTGTTATTGGACACTAAAGATTTTTTGAGAGACCTAAGTGTACATTTGGAGGGTGTAGATGACCAACGTTGGCTTGTTACTCTTGACATAGAGTCCCTTTTTACAGTTATTCCCCATTCTTGGGGTATAGATAATGTAAGGGAACTACTCAATAGAAAAGGGATAGAAACTACCAAAATTCGACTCATGTGTACCCTACTTGAGATCATCCTAGAAAATAATATCTTTGTATTTGGTGACAAGTTTTATATACAGAAGGTTGGCATGGCTATGGGCACTGCCTGTGCCAATAGCTACGCCAACCTAGCACTTGTACAATGGGAAACTGAGAATATTTTGCCAGGCAACGTGTTTGCTAAGTCTGTTATATGGTAAAAGTGTCTTGTAGACAATATTTTTCTGTTGTGGCATGATAACGAAGATAATTTGCAGCAATTTTTAAATTTCATTAATACCATTACTCCCTTTTTGAATTTCACATACAAATACTCAAATAGAGAAATAGAGTTTTTAGATGTAAAGGTTACAAGAGACACACTTAATTATGTTCATACCTCCATGTATAGGAAACCCATTAACCCATTAGAAAGAACAATGTCCTACATGGTAGTAGTATGCATCCTAACTACACTAAAACCAATGTGATCAGAGGACAGATAGTTAGATGCATGAGGCTATATAATGATGATGATAGTTTGTCTCAGGCACTTACCCTGTTAAAACATGAATTTATTGAAAGGGGATATAAAGTCAGAGATATAGACAAACAAATTAAAGTGGATTGGTATTAGAGAAGAGAGAGGTACAAGCCCTATTATGACAGGATGAGAATCAACCAGGATAACCGAAGTAACTATGCCACCAGTACCACAGTAACCAGGAACCTAGAGAATGATGTATTACGTATTCCATTAACATTTGCAAGTAATATCAGTACAGTTTGTGATATAATTAAAAATAATTGGGGCATATTGTTAAATGTGGATGAACTAGAAGGTGTTATAGGGGCTACGCCATCTTTTACCTTTAAAAACATGTCATTAAAAAGACAGTTGTGCTACAAGAAGTTAGATGGAGACCACTATGCAAGGTCTGATAGGCTAGGTACCTTTCCGTGTAGAAGGTGTACAGCCTGCCCCTTCATATTTGGAGGGAGGCAGTATACTCACCCGGATAGAAAGTTTAGCATTGATACACACTTTTATACAGACTGTCATAGTAAGAATGTTGTATATTTTGGTCTCTGTACAAAATGCCCAGCCTACTATGTAGGCAAAACTAATCGGTTACTCAAAGATAGTGTCCTAGAACATGTAAGGGACATTAAAAATAAAAAGGAGACAAGTGCATTAGCGATGCATATTATAAAGGAGGGAGTCATACACACCTTCAAATTTCTAGTGTTACACATTATACAAGAAAATAAAAGAGGTGGGAACATGAACAATAAGACCGAAGCCTCAAAACAAGAATGGATAATTATATTTCAGGCTGACAGACCACATGGACTAAATAGTAAGGTTTCACTGAAACCTTTTCTCAGGAACAGGGCTTTGAAACATTGATTATTATGTTCAGTCACATCTTTTAACATCTATACATATATTCTACAGTTTTAACACTATCTAACTTTATAGAGCAAGCTTTTACAGCTTTTTACATACATTTTTGTCCACTATTTTTATGATTTGATTGTTTATATAGTGTATGTCTTTTTAATTTTTATTTCAAGATACTGTCAACTGATTGGATTTGGCACAGATTTATCATTATTTAAACAAGAGCAGCAGTTACTGTAGTATGTCTGAGGAAGCAGAGAGGACTCTGTGAAAGCACTCACATGTTTTATATATTTTTACTATTTTATTATTAAAGTGCTGCTTTGCCGTGTGTATTCCAACGAGTTAGTGGCTTTTTTGGAACATTATACTTTTATCGTTGGTTACTTTATCCAGATTCAGGGGGTTTGTGTTTGATAGTCTTTTCATCTTCGTCTTCTTGTACATCTATTTCATTTTCATTATCTGCTACTATCTCTGGTTGAACATTTTTTTACTTCCTTCTCATTTTTCTCACAATCAAACCAAATGTGCTCAGTATTAAGACAGATACTACATAACATTCCAGTGTTATTCTCCATACCCAAACTCTTCACAATGTATATATATTTGCTTTGTACAATCATTGATAAAATTTTTATTATAACCACAGTTATATATGTTTACAGTTGTCTCAAGTATTTAAGCATTCTTTTTTTGTTATTAATAATGTTAATACGTGATGTTGTTTCTTTCGGTTTTTCCCAGTTAGGGGGTCACCACTACAGAACTCTGGTTTGCTAATGATTGGCAGTAGATTTTTACGTGACAAGTTGCCAGCCCTGACACACAACCTTCAACGAAGGTACGCCCATTCACGCATGTCTCTACACAGAAGACACTGTAGCTGAGAATCGAACAGGGCAACGTCTATCTGTGAGGCGACAATGCTACCGCAGCACCACCACCGCAGTAATGTTAATACTTGATAAATTACTTATTTTCCCAACACCATTATGCAAACAGTTATATCCCATGTCCCATTCTGTAACTTTCTTTCATCTATGCATTTTTTTTATTTCATATACCACTTCTCATTTCCCATTAAAATAAGTTCTTATTTCATTTTCAATAATGTCAGCAAACCTGAATTGTACCTTCATTATCCTTTTAAACATAATGTTAGAGCCTGTTGCCACACTACTGTTCCATGGTAAAATTTGAAAAAAATATTTCAGTACATCCCGTTATCTTAAATGTTAGCTCAGAAAAGCTTCCTTTACTGATATGGAGGAAACCCTACCAGCCTTTGATTTAACCTCCAATATACTCATTATATTAACCCATATAAAATATCTGTCAATTGTTGCACCCAATTTAGTTTAGATTTTTCAAAAGGCTTCTGCCTCTCGATGATATTATGGACAGTTACTTTATCTTTATCTACGGATTTTGCTGCAAGAGAACCATAACTTCTTTATTGCCAAAACCACTTATTTTACAGAAGAATCATCCACAATATCTGAAGAATACACAATACTTTCTTTTCCTCTTTTAACTTTCTCGTTTCTTGCTTTGTCCTTCTCATAGTACTATTACCATCTACAAATATGCCCATATCTCATGGAAACACACCTAGTTCTATCTGTGACTATGGAACTGCTACCTCACTTGGTTGTACCCCATGTATCATTTTTAGTAAAGCTTTACTCTCCTAGCCTCCAGACTGAATCCCAGTAAAAAAATAATTCAGTACTCCACTACCCACACAATTTACATCCATTTCAATATCTTTCATTCTTTAATCCACCTTTTTTTCAAGCAAAAAAATCGCTCTTTTCATTCAGTCTCTTCTCTCCTCTCTGTTTCCTTCATTGTATGGTCTTCTGCAAGCAGATCTTCAACAGTGCTTCTCTAAAAGTGTGAGTGTTTTGGGGGGCATTATTAAAATTCACATTCAAGTTGTAGCATATAAAATACTTTATATCAATTATTTGCACACTGATTTTTGTACATTCATACTTACAAAGTATTATTACTTGTCTATACAAAATAACTTAATTAAACAGTTTCTAGTTCTGTCATTTTTTTTCTTTTATATGTACCCTCTATTCCCCATTGTTTCTTCAACAACAATCTTCTTGTTTAAGCTAATATATAATCATCTTTCATTTTCTTGTATATAACAATTTTTCAGATATTTTTCTTCAGCACACATTGTCACAAGCAATACTTTATCCCATTTATCAATGTCACACTTCTTTAGCATACTTTCCATATAATTTCATATCCATACTTATACATTTAAATCTTTCATATCTATTTTCACTTTTAAACTTTTATCAAAATTCTTTCTTCTTTTTACAGGAAAAAAAAAAACAATGTTATTATGTATCTTCTTCACAACAATCAACACACTTTCTTACCTCCATCACCTTATATTTCATATTAATTTTCACTAAAAACATGCCTAATAATATTCTCCACAAAAATATCTGCTGTTTCATAAAAACATGTTCAGACCCTTTTCTTCTGTCCTTTATTGCTATTTTTATATTTGTTTAATTCCTTGTGTGGGCATGCCAAATATGTATATAGCTATTGATATAGAGATATATGTATACATATACACACACACACATGTACATACACACACACACACACACACACACACACACACACACACACACACACACACACACACATACACACACACACACACACACACACACACACACACACACACACACACACACACACACACGTGTGTGTGAGTATATATATATATATATATATATATATATATATATATATATATATATATGGGTATGTGTCACTTCACCTAAAACCCATTTCACCTAAACTCATTTCACTGAGACCAAATCACCTAAAGTCCATTTCACCTAAAACTAATTTCATTGACAAGTAGTGCAATAAGGCAAGTCAAAGGTATATGTCATTTTTCCCACTGTAGTGTGATCCTGGAGTTAGTATATATATTAAGGGGGGTGGGGGTGTAGCCCCCCACTTATTTTGGTTTGATATCTGGTTTTGTTTTACATTATTTGGTAAAAGACAACTAAGTGGGGCTACACCCCAACACACCCCCAATGTGGGGGGCTGTGCCCCCCACCCCCCTCTTAATATATATTCTAACACCAGGATCGCACTACAGTGGGGAAAAGGACATATACATTTCAATTGCATTAGAGTACTACTTGTCAGTGAAATGAGTTTTAGGTGAAATGAACTTTAGGTGATTTGGTCTCAGTGAAATGAGTTTAGGTGAAATGGGTTTTAGATGAAGTGACACATACCCATATATACATATATATATATATATATATATATATATATATATATATATATATATATATTCTTTCATTTTCCCATCAACCTGAACACTTTTAACTTTCACAATTTCATTTTATTGTCATATTCTCTTCTTCCATTCTGTCCCCTTTTCTTTTCTCAGTTTTTTTTCCTATACATTTTATAGTTTTCATATAGCATCCTGCTTTTCATTTATTTTTGTCTTTCTTTTACATTTCTCATTACCCAAAATATTTGCATAAATGGTAAATGCACCACTGGATTTATTTTTTTAATTCAAATCACCTTCTTTTTAAATATAAATTAATATAAATTCTCTCTCTCTCTCTCTATTGCCTTGTTACACTTTCATGCTTACTAAATGTCACTCCTAAAAATCTTTATTTCCTTTCTTATTAAATGCATTCCAGTTTTTTAGGTTCATAGATAAGTACTAGGTTAGCTGCCCTTGTGGCCCATTTTAAGCCCAGTCAGTTCCTCCTTTTATGCTCAAATGAATCTATCCCATCTGAATAGAGATTGGCTTTACCCATCCCATAGTTAGTAATTATATATTAGCCTTAATGATAATAGGATCAAACCATAGATAATCCGATGGGATCCATGCAAGGGATATAGCATTTAAGGGCTGCCAATGTCCATTAGTAGTACTGGGGCAGTTCTGGTATGTATTTTCTGTTTCCTAGCCATAGATCCAAGCTGCATTTGAATATGGACAGGGATGAGCTTTGTTTTATGTGGATGGGAAGTGTGTTCCAGAGCAGACGTATCATCTGCAAGATATACCTGTCCCTTCAAACTGTTCTGTTGATGCTGCTGAAGAGGTTGAAAGCCCTAGAATAAATATTTCTGATGCCAGTTGATTTGCTGATGTGCAGTAAATCCATCAGTATTGGGTCAGGGGATGCCTTGTATGCCTTAGACAGGTAACCTCTTAACAGTGTGTACGACACCAAGTATAGTGGCTTTGAATCAGTCCATGTAGGTCATGTTGTTTAGGTCTTGTGTACTTTTAGAAAGGTATCTCTGTAGGCATTCCTGGTGTTGTATGTGTCTGGACAGATACATGCTGAAAGGGGCATTATACTCTATGACTGGCCTAGAGAAGGCAGAGTAAACGGGACAATGACATCCATAGATCTAGACACAATCCATTTGTTCATAAGCTGTGCAATTTAGGATGACATTGTAATGACAATGGGCACAATTTGGTGAAAAGTTAAGTTTCTGTCCACATAAGTTCCCAAATCCTGAGCAACTATATGAACTCTTAGAGACATATTGTCAGTGTTGTATTTCCCTGGGGTAAATAACTTCCCAAAGGATACAATAATGGAGCTTTTTGGCATTTAGTTTCAGTCCGTGATTTTAGCACAAGTTATTTGGGACAACCTTTCCTGCAGGATGTCTAAGTCACTTGGGGAATCAGTGATTGTGCCTACCTTCCAGTCTTCTGAAAATGTAGTCAGCCAGCACCCTTTGGTATTAACTTTTACTTCAGAAAAGTAGATACCAAGCAGGAGAGTTCCCAGCACAGAACACTGGAAGATTACATTGGTAACAAGTCTCTTTGATGCAGTAGCTTCCCCTATTTCGATTATCTGCATCCTATCTGTGAGCTGGTTGGCAATCCAGTGAGTGACATAAGGGTTTATTTAGCTTTTCTTATATGGCTGAGTACATTTTTATCTGACCAACTCCCTTACATTTATTTTTCTTTATACTTCTAAATATATTTTATAATTCTGCTTATGACTTTCCCATCAATGTGCCCAATTTTATAAAATTGTCTTCTTGTCATATGACCTTTACATAATATAAAATAACCGAAACACCTCATAAACAATCCTTGGGATACACAAGTTTATTAAGAATGCAAAAAAGACTCAGTTTATTAAACACATAAAAAGCAACAATTTAGTAGTTAAACACTTTGGTCCCTAACACCGGACTTCATCAAAACTGCTCCCTTCACTTGAGTGAATAAATATATACACACCTCAATTAACCTAAGCTCAAAAACATCCAATCAAGTCTCCTGAACAATTAATAATGACTCAAATTAAAAATCTCTCATTAAAGCATTATTGTTCTGTCAATATATTTTTCCTACATTTTTAGCTATAAAATAAAATTACTTTTATATTTTAAACCTGGTACAAATAGAAATACTCTCATTAATACCAGGAAAAGCATGCATATCAAAACTAGATCTTTCAGAATTGTTGACAATTACTAATGCAAAAAATATAAATGTTTAAAGATATTTAAAAAATCAGGAATGTTTGAACAAAACATTATTAAGATTACCTTTTTAATATCATTGCAATGTTCATATTTTTTAATCTCAATGACCGCTCAGACTTCCCTACATAAAACAGCTCTGGCCATTGTTTACCTGAGTCAATGCATTTCTTATGACTTTTTATACATAGGGAAGAATGAGCAGTCTTTGAGAAAAAGAATATATGAACATTGTAATGACATTGAAAAAGGTAGTCTTAATAATACTTTGCTCAAATATTGCTTATTTTGTAATAATTTTAAGAAATTGCACAAAGTCCTCAATTGCATATTTATTTTCCTTTTTAGTTGTGGCCCCAAAATCAGAAATAATTAGTCTTCCCATGCTGTTACAGTATTTCTTTTTTCATTCTCAGCATACATTTTTCCAGCAAGTTAATGCTTTCAAGTTCACAAAAATGTTCTACTCACAAAAGAATTAATGGTCTTATGTTTTTAATGTTAAACGTTAATGGTGAAATAACACTGTCTATAATGTCACACCTTTTCACATTGACTTCAGGTTTACTTTTTATGTTTACCACAAGTCACCTTCTCTGTGCCTGTTGAAAAACTACAAGTCTTTGTCCTCTCTCAATACCTTCTGTCATTTTCCTTGCCTTACTGCATACTTAACATTTCTTTTCTCTCCTAACAAAAAGCCTGTTGATGATGTAAACCCTGAAAACTGGCTGCTCCACCAGAAGAGAATACTTCCATTGTTTTCCCTTTACCAGCTGTTTGTGTTTCCAACTGCTCATTTTTTTCCTCCTGTAATATTCTGTCCACCATGTCACCCCATCATGTATGTCTCCTTCCTTTAGCTCTGTCTGGTTTAACAAATCATCAGCATCTGTATCTCTAATCCTTCATTTTCCTACTCTGTAACAGTTATTTCATTTTCTTCTCCTTTCTTCAGTACATTTTCTCCTGCTCATCTGTCCAGCTCTGCTGCAGTGTACTCTGTCTTGTAATTCCTGGAACTGCAGTAGCAGCCCTCCAGCATCATTTCTGATAGTGGTTCACTTTCTTTCCTCTAAAAAGGACATGACAGAAATGTATAGAAGTAAAAGGTGATCATCAACAAGTGTCAGATTTAAATTCAATAGCTTTACCCAACAGATTAATTTGGTATCTATCTAACTAGCAGCAGAAATGTACAATAGAAATGTATTGCATAGTCTTATTTTTAATTTTCATGGTCATGTACCTTTTACCTCACTTTTCTACCTCTGGTCAACCTCTTGAGGTATTGCCATTAACTACTAAGGAATCTTGCTATGCAGACATGTCGTTGATTGAACAGATACCACACTTACCTTTGGTGCCGGAAGTTCAGAGCCTGTAGGTTACATTCTCTGTAGTGGTGCTTGGTTAATTTTTCAATTTTGACATTGCAATGCCATGTGAGGGGAGTTGCTATAGTCCTGAGTGTGCTGACCTTCAAATGAGACATTAAACTGAAGCCCCATCTTCCTGATTTGGTGGTATGTTAAATGAATATAAAAGACTTATAGACTTATAGACAGTTACAGAAAAAATAGTAGGGGGTACTTTATTATTAGCATTTACATTAATTTTATATTGTCTACAAAAACTTCAAATCAATTATTTACACTCTAATTTTCTGCATTCATGCTTAAAATTATTTATAAGTTGTCAGAATAAAACAAATAACCAAACAATTCTGTTTTGTTGATTATTTTTTTATATTTACCCTCTAACCCTCCTTTTCTTCCACACCCATCTTATTATTTCAGCAATTACATCATCCTCATCTATTTTCTTGTTATACATCTCACTCTCTCTCTCTCTCTCTCTCTCTATATATATATATATATATATATATATGCATCTCTATCTCTGTATTTATACTACATCTGTATCTATCTATATCTATCTATCTATCTATCTATCTATCTATCTATCTATCTATCTATATATCTATCTTCTTCTTCTTCTTCTTCTTCTTCTTCTTTTTTTTGGCTGCTCCCTTTAGGAGTCACCACAGCGGATCATCTGTTTCCATTTCTTCCTGTCCTCTGCATCTCATTCTGTCACAACAACCACCTGCATGTCCTCTCTCACCACATCCATAAACCTTATATTAGGCCTTCCTCTTTTCCTCTTACCTGGAAGATTCATCCTTAGCATCCTTTTCCCAATATACCCAGCATCCCTCCTCAGCACATGTCCAAACCAACACAATCTCGCCTCTCTGGCTTTGTCTCCAAACCGTCCAAACTGGGCTGACCCTCTAATATACTTATTCCTAATCCTATCTACCCTAATCACACCCAGTGCAAATCTTAACATCTTTAACTCTGCCACGTCCAGCTCTGACTCCTTCCTTTTTGTTAGTGCCACTGTCTCCAAGCCATATAACATAGCTGGTCTCACTACCCTCTTGTAGACCTTCCCTTTCACTATTACTGGTACTCGTCTGTCACAAATCACTCCTGACACTCTTCTCCACCCACTCCATCCTGCCTGTAGTCTCTTCTTCACCTCTCTTCCACACTCGCCATTACTCTGAACTGTTGATTCCAAGTACTTAAACTCATCCACCTTCGCCACCTCTACTCCCTACATCCTCATCATTCCTCTATCCTCCCTCTCATTCACACACACATATTCTGTCTTAGTCCTGCTGACCTTCATTCCTCTTCTCTCTAGAGCATATATTTACCTGTTCTCTACTCTCACTACAGGGTCTATATTAGATAATTGAACTTTTAAAAGTTTGAATATCATATGGTCGACACCACATGATCGAACTTTTAAAAGTTCAAAAAATCTAATAAAAAAAAATAAACCAAACAAATAACCTGCCTGAACATTGCTGCACCTCCCACACCCCCACTCTTTAAATATACCAACTTCAAGATTGCACTACAGTGCAGAAAAGGGAAATCTTCCCATTCCCCACTGTACAGAGATCTCTGTTAAAATGTTCAACCTTTCAAAAATTCAATCATATGATGTTGACCATATGACAGTCAAACTTTTGAAAGTTTGATCATCCAGTATAGACCCATATATATAGTACGTATGTGTATATATATATATATATATATATATATATATATATATATATATATATATATATACATATACATACACACACACAGCAACTGTGTTATCATAAATAGTATTTCATCCCATTTACCAAAATCACATTTCATTACTTTATTGTATTTCCCATAAAATACCATATTCATATTTATAGATTTTAAACCTTTCCTATCTATATTCATTTTCTACTTTTCCTAAAATTCTTTATTCTGTTTGCAATCCCACCCCCCCCCCCAAAAAAAAAACATTTTGCTGTTTCTTCCTCACTATATTCAGCACATCATTTTCTCTCCTTCTTCACCTTATATTTCATATTCCCTTTCACTGGTAACTTGTCTAATAGAATTCTTCACAAAAAATGATCTGCTTCATAAAAGTATCATCCCTTTTTCTCCTGTTTTTTTTTTTTGCCCTTTTTTATCTTCTTTAATCCCTTTTGTGGTTGCATCATTTATTTTTTCTGAAAATCATATAAAACCATTCTTTTCTTTTCCTTTACCAACAACCACGTTTACTTTTAATTTCCAGACTTTCAATTTATTCTCACATTTTTCTCTTTCTTCCAGTCATTTTCTTTTCCATGTCTTTTTCTTTTCATAATTTTTATATTTTTCATATGACATTTGCTTTTGTCTTTGTTTTACCTCTCTCATTACCCAAAAGAAATGCTTAGATGCTAAATGGAAAACTGGATTTTTTAAATTCAGACCAACTTTATTTGTATTATAAATTATCCCTCCTCTCACCAGGTTCAGCCTTGAGCTCAAAATGAAGGTAAAAAAAAAATCCCGATGCTATTTTTGTAATATGAAAGTGTTCAACATATACATATTTTTCTGCAATGTAAATAAAAACTTTTTTCACCAAACTAACAATTTTGTGTTTGTTTCAGTATCTCTCTTCTTTGACTTACTACACTTTAATAGTCAGAAAATGGCACTCCAAAAAAACAGTAGGGGACATTCACTGATGCACTGTACAAATGTCACCTTCATTTGTAAGAATACTAGATTGGACTATTCTTGAAAAAAAAAGACTTCACATTATAACAGCAAGTGAGATAAACGTGGCATGTGTTGTCAACTGTAAGCATGAAAGGAGTGGTAAAATTCAATTTGTACTTATAAAATATCCTCAGCCAACTATTACTTGGTTATAAAAATCATCAGTTGCAAAAATAATCTTAAAGTTTTCTCAGACAGCACAATGGTGTTTAATGTATGAAGTGCCTAGTTCAATAAAAATGGACTGCCAGATATGTAGACATCATCCCTCTTGCAAAGTAGGTGCAATGCTGATGACAATTTGGCTGGCTGAATAACAGACATGTGACTTAGGAACTGTTCAAGTACCAGCAGGCTAGCCATGGCTCAGGACTACAAATGCACAGCACTCTATGCATGAACTCAGTACCCCATACATTTCAGCAGTTCACTGAATATTGTTAGATATTGGGAAACACAAAGCATGCATCTCAAGATCAGTTGTGGATCATGGCAGCCTGTACACTTCACAAATAAATAGTGACTTAATCATTTGGGGAAAGGGGTATATCTGGAAAAGATGCACAAAATGGCTGTTCTGTCTACCTGCAGATAGGTAGTGTCTCAGTCACTCAAGAAAAGGGAGCATACATAGCAAAAACACAGCATAGCAGCCTATTTACCAGGTCACCTACTCTGTGAGTGCTTTGCCAAAGGTACACAGGAAAGCTGTATAGAAGCATTGCATTTTGGCAGCAGTATGACTGCAGGTGGGTAACCATTCGAAATGTTGTGATCTGCTAGAACGAGTCCCAAAATGAGGAGACTGAATGGCTGTTAAGAACAGACTTACATATACTAAGTCTGAGATGCCATTTCTCAGAATATTCCCTTTTCTCCAAGGTATGGAGATTTTGGAATTGGTATAGAAGTTCAGGGGGTGTGGGGGGATTGTACCCCATATGGGTGGGTGCAAAAAGAAGTTTAAAGGAGAAGAGCAATTTTTAAAATTCTCTCTTCTGTGTTTTCCATCTTTTTTTTCTTTCAGCTTTTCAGCACTTGACATTTCATGTGCTAACATTTCAATAGGGAGCCATGCAGATGAGAAGGGAGGCTGTTAGTAAAACTGTATACAGCATGATTGTCTGTGTGCTCTGAATGCTGAGACCCAATAAAGGAAGCATATAGTTTTAAAACTATATAGCAGATTGAAAATTACAAACAATATTATTTTGCTTTGAATTTCACTTAAACATATGGACAAAGAGACAAAGAGAAAGACAAATATGCACATGTGCATGCACACACACACGCGCACACACACGCACACACACGCACACACATGCACACACACATACACACGCACACACATACACACACACACACACACACACACACACACACACACACACACACACACGTGCGCGCACACACACACACACACACACACACACACACACACACACACACACACACACACACACACACACACCCACACACACACACACACACACACACACACACACACACACACACACACACACACACACACACACACACATATATCTATTTGTGTAGGTTGGACTACTATGCAAATGGGTAGAAGCATAGCTGGCAACCTGTGTCAATCCCATGAACTAGCTCTTCAAGTGAAGAACAAAAAAAAAGTCCTTTCTTCTACTGGCACACATATATCGACCAACAAGAATTGTGGCATTCAGGATAAATGATTAACTTAAAATCAAAGAATATATCCAACAAACCATAAAAGTGAATCAAACAATGGGGCAATATAAAAGCTTTATTCAGATTTAAAACTTAAGGGCTTTCGCAGTTGAAAACTGCTTCATCAGATGTTTAAAAACTTTGACTCACACATATAATTTAAATATACAATCGCAACCAATTCGCCCTCTTGACCAAACCACAGCAACTGTGGGTAAATCCAGCATTACTCATACCCAGGCATGGGTTATTGCTTAAATAATATGCAACTAACTGTTAGAAATTGGAAACTGTATATAAAGCAGTATAAGTACATCCTCAGAAAATACTAGACATATCAACATGTGGTGAAGCATTAGAAAGGATGACAGAATAGTAAAAGATTAAAAGTGGAGTACAGATGGTTATTAAAAGGTATAGGACTAGAATGATATCAAACAATACATACATAACAGGCAACTAAATCATTCCAAAATCCTATAAAAGTCATTTTTTAAAGGAATATGGACCTGCAAACATGTCCAGCAAAATTATCTACAGGAGTATATATCAAACAGTATGATCAAATGTATTGTGGAAATATAACTTTAAAACCTGTTTTTGTAGGCACATTTACTTTGTGTGCCAATAAAAACATTGCCACATAGTATGCCTGTTTCTAAATGTCTGTATGAAGTTCAGGTCATATTTTACAAAAACCTATTTCTTCATCTACTCTATAAAATGCTGGAGTTAATATCTGAAACATTATTGAATTCTCTCACAGTTTTGGAAATTGCAGAACTTCTAGGAAGTCCATTCTAATTATCTCTCACAAATTTTAATAAAAAAAATAAAAAAAAAATAGTCCTCTTAAGCTTTTAATCTTACAACTGAGATTGTATGGTATTGTCTTGCTCTCATATGATTCTGTGTTTGAATGATTATATCCTAACAACTATAGATTTCTTAGGGACTCTCAAATGTTCTTCACACATAATTTTGGCTAGGCCTAAAATGTTCTACAAGGGTTGACAGCCTAGGAACGTGGCCAAGATGGCTAACTGAGAGCAGCAACTGGTGAAAGCTCTGTGGTTGAAAACTTTTCTCTGACAGAAAATGTAATCAAAAATTACAATTTGAAGGCACTTATAGCTAATTTTATTTATTAATAGTCAGGGAAAAGCTTTAAAGCATCAAGTTCTTCAAAAGCAATAGTTTTTCTGTCAGAATTTCAACTGTTTGGTTAAGAAAGAATAGATTTCAACATGAGTCACTCAAGATATGGTACTGTCTATGAGTCAGATCAACTACTGGTCAAACCAAGTCAAAGATATTCCAGTTTCCCAAAAATAATACAAGTAACTCCAACTCAAGATATGCCAAACTGTTTATTAACATAATAAAAAAAAAACATAGTGCAAAGCTTTCAGGCCTTCCTCACTGCAATTCAAGTTAAAATGCTAATCTCCATTTTTTATACAGTAACTAAAAACATAATTACATGGCACAACCATCCAATCTAAAAGACATCAAAATGCATTACTTACAAGTGTCTCTTATAAATATGCAGTTTCCCTAAAAAACACTCATAAATACAGATTTAAAATTACAGTGTTACATTTGTTTCTTAAAATTATTGAAGTTGCATTTGCTTCTTGGCTAATATAGGTTTGATACAAACAGTACTTTTAATGTCAGGATCCATATCAGCTTGCAGTCTTAAAATCCAGTTATATTCACTAATTTCTAAGCTATTATTAGTGTCATCCCTCTAATATTTCTGTATGTGATATCAATGACCCTGAATCTAAATTCATTATCAGTACCAGCTTCTACAATATGTTTCGCCAGTGTGTTCATATGAATATTTCTAGAAGCATTTAAATGCAGTAATAGCAGATTAGTTGTTTTCCTTAGTAGTTTATGTATAGAACAGCTTACCACTTTTTAGACAGTTTCAGAACTTGTCTATGTTGTAGGCTGTATCATGATGTAAAATGTTGAAAGATAAAAAGGTAGAGTGCCCACAGTGAATCCAAAAAACAAAACTCAACTGTCCATGAAGCAGGTCAACTATTATGGCAAACCAATTCAGAGATATTCCAATTTCCAAGAATAAGACAATTAACTCTGACTCAAGATTTGACAAATCATTCATTAAAACAATAAAAAAATGTAGTACAAAGCATTCAGGTGATACTCTTCCTCAGTGTAACTGAAGTTAAAATACAAATCTCCATTTTTATACAGTAATTCCAAGCATAATCACATGACATAGCCATTCAATCAAAAAAAAAAAAAAAACATCAAAGTTAGTTACTTACAAAGTGTCTCTTACAAATATGCAGTTTCTCTAAAAGACATTCATTAAGACAGATTAAAACTCACAGTTTTACATTTGTTTCTTAAAATTATTGAAGTTGCATTTGCTTCTTGATTAATATGGGTTTGATACTAACAGTACTGTTAATGCCAGAATTGATATCAGCTTGCAGTATTAATATCCAGTTACATTCACTGATTTCTAAACTATTATTGGTGTCACCCTCTCTAATATTTCTGGTTGTGATATCAATGAGCCTGAATCTAAAGTTATGATCAGTACTATCTTTTACAATATGCTTAGCCAGTGTGTTCATCTGAATATTTCCAGAAGCATTTAAATTTAGTAATAGCAGATTATTGGTTTTGTGTAGTAGCTCATATATAGAATGGCTTACCACTTTTGAGGCAGTTTCACAACTTGTCTGTGTTATAGGCTGTGTCATGATGCAAAATGTTGAAAGATAAAAAGGTAGAGTACCCACAGTGAATCCAAAAAGCAAAACTCAACTGTCCATGAATTGGATCAACTACTAGGAGAAACCAAGTCAGAGATATTCTAATTTCCAAGAATAAGACAAGTAACTCCAACTCAAGATATGCCAAACCATTTATTAAAACAATAAAAGAAATGTAGTGCAAAAATTTTGGGTGGTACCCTTCCTCAATGCAATTCGTAATTACAAGCATAATCACACGACACAACTGTACAATTGAAAAACATCAAAATTAATTACTTACAAAGATGACCAACTCAATAAATGTTACTCAGTTTTCTTGAGCTAAAAAGACAGTCAGTCAATGTTATCTAGTATACTAGATATATCAATTAAAATAGACAAAATGAATATGAAACTAGAATGTTTCAAAGAAGAGCCCTGAAAGAAGATGGAACATTTTGAAGCTATTATGAAACAAGGGGCACAAATCAACAGTATGGAAGAGAATATAAATGATCATGAAAGCAGAATAACACAAGGTGAGTCTCAGACTGAATTTCTTTTAAAACAAAACTGGCTCGTAGAATAATTCAATTATCGAGAAAATAGCCTGAGAGGAAATAGCATTAGAATTTATGGCATACCTGAAAAGCATGAGGGAGACAATATAATAAACTTCTTAAATACCTAGCTACACAAAACATTAAATCTACCTAAAACTTTATCCTTTGGAATTGAAAGAGTACATAGAACCATGAGAGTACCTTCTAAGAAGGAAAACTTTCTACCATGTTCAATCAATAATTATCAAATATTAAAAGCAGAATGGTCCTGCCCATCTATAAATATGTTGTCAGATTTGACAGTGACTATTCCAGTAAAGTAATGAGTAAAAGAAAATAATGTTTAGCACTGATCAAAGAACTTTAAAAGAACAATATTAAAGCCACTTTGGTGTTTCCTGCAAATATCAAATTATTCCTGTCTGAAGAAACCAAAATATTTAAAATGCTGGAGGAGGCATCCTCTTTTGTTAACAGCAATACACGTCTTAATGCTGAAGAAATGTAATGAAAAAGTATATCTCTAAAGAGACAGAATGAGCTGAATTCTTGGAAATTTGCTTCTAAAACTATAAACCCTAAAAACAAATGACTCTTATTCATAGATTGCTGGGCTATTATTTTTTGAAACAATAGATTTGCCTTTTAAGTAAAAGGTTTGTACTGGACTTTAAGCCTCAAAACATATGCAAGTGTGTATTTATATTTTAAGCTAAAGCATTTATTTTCATGATGAGGAATATAAAGCATTTGTTTTATCGTGTCAGTATATTTACAGTGAAAGACTTAATATAGTTCATTTAACAAAACCTATAATTGTGTTTCTAAATGTTAAACAAATACCTTCTGTAAGAAAATGTCATTGTATTATAAGCAATAGAATTGGTAACTTTAAAGCTATATAAGTTAAGAATTTTATTTGTTCAACATAACTTGGTGTGTGCATTGCTGAGTTAACTGAATGTCAGATCTAAGTAATATGCTAATTGGAAGTGTTAAAGTGTGGGTGATTTTGTTTTCGTTGCTTCTGTGTAACACATTCATTTCCCTGGTCATTTATGAAACAGCAGACACACTGAGAAAGATTGAGAACAAAAGAATGTTCGATCTCTTCAGAATGGTACAATTTTCCCACCTTGAGCTTTGCTGAAGAAAATCTGGGTCAAAGATCCTCACTGATGTCTGTGAAAAAAGAATGTTCTGTTTTTTCTTTTCTCAAGTATATATGTGAGAAATCTAATCAAAATAACACCTCTTTTCTTAGATGTGAAGAATTGGAAAGACAAAAGCTATAGTAATTTTACAAGTAATGTTAATACATATATAATATATAGTAATGTAACATATAATGTGTTAACATTTTACACGTTAACAGCTTATGCTGCAGTGTTATTAACTTTAACTATACACATTAACTGCACATATTCATTAAGGGGAAGTAAAGTTATATGTTTGTTATTAATTAGAACAGCTAAAAGAACTAACAAAATGAGAAACTTACAGAGGAAATTAACTGCTGCTGTGTGCTGTGAGTTGTCATTTTCAAATGCTGTAGCCAGAGTTTGATGTCAGCATGTAAAGCTTAGATCAGAATATCAGTTAAAAATCGATAAACACACATATTCAAATGAAATAAGCAGGAATTATTTTATATATAGTAAAGATTGCCTGTAATATTATAATTAATCAGAGAAAACATCTTATGAATACGCATATATAAAATGAATACAATATCTAATATGTAAGATTAACAAAACAGCAGTATCAGTAACAAGAAATATGTACACATACTATCATGTTTAATAGAGGACTGATGATTTAATAGTTCTTTGATGGGAGACTTTAGAAATACAAGATATATATATAATAAATATTAGTGGGAAAATAAGATAAAAATATATTTAAATAAACTGCTTTTAAGAAAGATGTTTATTGCATATACATACATATGACAGAAATGGGACTGCACAAGATCTCATATACTTTACATAAAAAATCATATAAAATGAATATGAAAGCTGATATTTGAAGCTTAGTCATGAAATTTGAAGCTTTTACATGTTGGATGCTATTTGATTCACTGACTGCCTTAAATAACTCATTTCATAAGTCAAAGTTGAAATGTGAGTGTTTCATTGCTGAACCAGTACATTCATTTTGATAGAAAGTAAAGCAGATTTTTTTTTAATTTGTTTGAAACCAGGAAGAGTGAATGGGATTTAAATTGATCACTTTGTAACTTTAGAAAAATATATGCATTGTAATTCTTTTTTTTTTACTTCATAGAGATAGTAAGACATTACTAATCCAGCCACTGGAGATGCACAAGCCAGTGCATTTCTTTGTGCCGGTCCCAAGCCTAGATAAATGGGGAGGGTTGCGTCAGGAAGGGCAATCGGCATAAAATTTTGCCAAAGCATACATGCAGACAACAGTATAGAAATACATACCAGATCGGTCGAGACCTGGGTTAACAATGACCGCCACCAGTACTGTTGGCCAACAGGGTGCTGGCGGAAATTGGGCTATTGTTGGCTGAAGGAGGAGAAGAGGGAGAAGACATGCCCAAAGGCAGGTAAAGACTAGGACTGTGATAGTGAGGGTCGGAACTTTGAATGTTGGCAGTATGACTGGTATAGGGCGAGAGCTAGCTGACATGATGGACTGAAGGAAGGTTGGTATATTGTGTGTGCAAGAGACCAGATGGAAGAGGAGCAAAGCTAGGTGTATCGGAGGTGGTTTCAAATTGTTTTAACATGGTGTGGAGGGGAGGAGAAATGACATAGGCATTATCCTGATGGAACAGTATGCTAAGAGTATTTTGGAGGTGAAAAGAGTGTCAGATAGAGTGATGTTTATGAAGCTGGAAATTGACGGTGTAATGATGAATGTTGTTAGTGCATATGCTCCACAAGTTGGGTGTGCAATGGATGAGAAAGAAAAATTTTGGAGTGAGTTGGATGAAGTGGTGATGACTGTACCTAAGGATGAGAGACTGGTGATTGGAGCAGATTTCAATGGGCATGTTGGTAAAGGGAACAGAGGGGATGAGGAAGTGATGGGTAGGTATGGTGTTAAGCAAAGGAATGCAGAAGGTCAGATGGTAGTGGATTTTGCAAAAAGGATGGACATGGCTGTGATGAATACGTATTTTAACAATTGGGAGGAGCATAGGGTGACATACAAGAGTGGAGAAAGATACACACAGGTGGATTATATCTTATGTAGAAGGGCCAGTCTGAAGGAGATTGGAGACTGTAAAGTGGTGGCAGGGGAAAGTGTAGTTAGGCAGCATAGGATGGTGGTTTGTAGGATGACATCGGTGATCAAGAAGAGTAGGATGAGTGTGAGGCAGCACTAAGGATCAAATGTCAGAAATTGAAAAAGGGTAATTGTGAGGTGATGTTCAGGGAAAAGTTAAGACAGGCACTGGGTGGCAGTGAAGAGTTATCGAATAGCTGGGTAACTACCACAGCGCTAGTAAGAGAGATGGCTAGAAAGGTGATTGGTGTGACATCTGAAAAGAGGAAGGTGGACAAGGAGACCTGGAAGTGGAATGAAGAAGTACAGGAGAGTATACAGAGAAAGAGGTTGGCGAAGAAGAAATAGGATTGTCAAAGAGATGAAGAAAGTAGACAAGATTATAAGGAGATGAGGTGCATGGCAAAGAGAGAGGTGGCAAAGGCTAAGGATAAGGCGTATGATGAGTTGTATAAAAGGTTGGACACTAAGGAGGGAGAGAAGGACCGAGCTGGTAAAGATGTGCAGCAGGTAAGGGTGATAAAGGATAATGAGAGAAACATACTCACAAGTAAGGAGAGTGTGTTGAGCAGATGGACAGAGTACTTTGAGGGGCTGATGAATGAAGAGAATGAGAGGGAGAGAAGGTTGGATGATGTGCGGATAGTGAATCATTAAGTGCAGTGGATTAGCAAGGAGGAAGTAAGGATAGCTATAAAGAGGATGAAGAACGGAGAGGCTGTTGGTCCAGATGACATACCTGTGGAAGCATGGAGGTGTTTAGGTGAAATGGCAGTGGAGGTTTTAACTAGATAGTTTAATGAATTCTTGGAAAGTGAGAGGATGCCTGAGGAATGGAGAAAAAGTGTTTTGGTACCGATTTTTAAGAATAAGGGTGATGTGCAGAGTTGTAGTAACTACAGAGGGATTAAACTGATCAGGCACAGCATGACATTATGGGAAAGAGTAGTGGAAGCTAGGTTAAGAAGGGAGGTGATGATTAGTGATCAACAGTATGGTTTCATGCCACGAAAGAGCACTACAGATGCAATGTTTGCTCTGAGAGTGTTGATGGAGAAGTACAGAGAAGGTCAGCAGGAGTTGCCTTGTGTCTTTGTGGATTTAGAGAAAGCATATGACAGGGTGCCTAGAGAGGAGTTGTAGTATTGTATGAGGAAGTTGGGAGTGTCAGAGAAGTATGTAAGAGTGGTACAGGATATGTACAAGAGTAGTGTGACAGCGGTGAGGTCTGCGGTGGCAGTGATGGATGCATTTAAGGTGGAGGTGGGATTACATCAAGGATCAGCTCTGAGCCCTTTCTTATTTGCAATGGTCATGGACAGGTTGACAGACAAGATCAGGCAGGAGTCCCCATGGACTATGATGTTTGCAGATGACATTGTGATCTGTAGTGAGATTAGGGAACAGGGGGAGGAGACCCTGGAGAGGTGGAGATATGCTCTAGAGAGAAGAGGAATGAAGGTCAGCAGGACTAAGACAGAATATATGTGTGTGAATGAGAGGGTGGATAGAGGAATGGTGAGGATACAGGAAGTAGAGCTGGTGAAGGTGGATGAGTTTAAGTACTTGGGATCAACAGTTCAGAGTAATGGTGAGTGTGGAAGAGAGGTGAAGAAGAGAGTACAGGCAGGATGGAGTGGATGGAGAAGAGTGTCAGGAGTGATTTGTGACAGACGAGTACCAGTAAGAGTGAAAGGGAAGGTCTACAAGAGGGTAGTTAGACCAGCTATGTTATATGGGTTGGAGACAGTGACATTGACAAAAAGGCAGGAGTCAGAGCTTGACGTGGCAGAGTTGAAAATGTTAAGATTTGCACTGGGTGTGACGAGGATGGACAGGATTAAGAGTAAGTATATTAGAGGGTCAGCCCAGGTTGGAAGGTTTGGAGACAAAGCCAGAGAGGCAAGATTATGTTGGTTTGGACATGTGCAGAGGAAGGATGCAGAGTATATTGGGAAAAAGATGCTAAGGATGAAGCTGCCAGGTAACAGGAAAAGAGGGAGGCCTAAGATAAGGTTTATGGATGTGGTGAGAGAGGACATGCAGGTGGTTGGTGTGACAGAGCAAGAGGCAGAGGACAGGAAGAAATGGAAACAGTTGTTCTGCTGTGGCGACCCCTAACAGGAGCAGCCGAAAGAAGAAGAAGAAGAAGATATAGTAAGACATTCTCTTTGACCTCAGTAATGTGCATATTTTTATGAAGTGGTTTAATAAGCTAAAGTTCTTAGGTTCATAGGTTGGTACTAGGCTATCAGCCCTAGGGCCTATACAAGCCTAGCCATAACAATTCCCTGGCTATTTCTTCCCACAGTATTTACTTCCCTGGACCCCTGTCTATCAGGGCAACTGACATGATCCCCAGGGTGAAGTTCCTATCTCCCATCCAGTCATCCAGATTCCTTTTGAATAGGGCCAAAGAGGCACTCTGCTGGACATGTATGGGCAGTCTATTCCAGAGTCTGGGGAGTCTCTGGGTCAGGAACCTATCCCTCCAGCAAGTTTTGTTCATTGTGATGCCAAGGTTTAGATCCCTGGAGCATGTGTCTCTGAGGGATTGGGATTTCTTTAAGTGTAGCATGTCCAACAGCTCTGGGTTTGACATGGCCTTGTATGTTAAGCAGAGATCACCTCTGAGTAGATGATATATGACAGAGTATAGGTGGAGTTTCTTTAGATGGTCAGCATAGGGCATCTGCTTTAGGCCTGTTATTCTTTTAGTGAGGTATTTATGCAGCCTTTCCAGTTGTTGCAGATGTCTTGAGAGGTACATACCAAATGGGGCGTTGTATTCTGTAATGGGTCTAATGAGGGATGCGTACAGTGGGACAATGACTTCCTTTTTTTCTGGATGAAAAGCCCTTAGTGATGAGGTGTGCCACATAGAAGGATTTCCTGACTGCTGTGGCAATGTGGTTATTGAAGGTGAGACCACTGTCCACCTGTGTCACTAAGTCTCTTATCACACTTTCAGTGTTTAGTGTACTGCCACCTATGTGGTAATTCATGGGTACATGTTTTTTCCCAAAGGGGATAACTATACATTTCTTGGCATTGAGCTTGAGCCCATGGCTCTGGCACCAAGCATCTGTTTCTGTAAGGCCCTTTTGTAGAATATACATATCATTTGGGGATTCAATAATGGCTCCTAGTTTGCAGTCATCTGCGAACTTTGTTAGCCAGAGTCCCTTAGTGTTGGCCTGTACTTCAGATAAGTAGATGCCAAACAAGAGCGGTCCCAGGACTGAAACCTGAGGTACTCCACTTGTCACTTGTCTGGAGCTGGACTTGGAGTAGGCTACTTTTACAGTCTGGGTTCTGTCAGTAACCAGTTGGCAACCCATCGAGTGACATAGGGATTACTTCCCAGCTTAGTAAGTTTGTCTGATTCCAGAGTGAGGAATGTTGTCGAAGGCCTTGACAAGGTACAGATAGGCAGTGTGGACCACCTTATCCTTGTCCATGGCTCTGGAGACTAATTCAAAGAAGTCAGTCAGGTTCAGAAGACAACATTGACCCTTCACGAACCCAAACTGAATAGGGTCCAATGTTTGAAGGTTGCCAATATCTTTGTTTATAAGTTCCATGATAATACGTTGCATGGCCTTGCAGATCAGGCTCATCAGACTGATGGGGCAGTAGTTCCCAGGATCCAAGGTGGATCCCTCCTTGTGGAGTGGGATAACTGTAGCTGTACGCCACTCAGTGGTCACAAAGCCTGAGGTGAGGTGCCAGTTCATTTTGTAGTTCATGTAGTACACAGCCTGGGATGTCATCTTGTCCCATGGATGCTGTATTCTTAGCATTGGAGAGTGCGTTCTTTACCTGTGTGGTCATTATTACTGGAATTTGGCAATCTTTCGGTATTGACATGGGCCCTTTATGGGGTGAGAGGGGGGTGAAGTTTGCAATGAAATAATCTGCTAGGATATTGGCAATATCCTTGGGATCAGTATATTTAATGCCAGATAAAGGACAATTAATTAATTCACTTTATTAAGTAAATCTATATAAGCATAAATCCTATCAATTCTAGGATTTTTTTCTAATAGCTTGATATTTGATGTGTTATGAGCATTACAGACATTTGAAGTATAGGCACTTGTTCTTTAAAAACTAATTCAGAACTTTTTGTTAGAGCTATAAAATCTGTGTGTGTCTTTTGACATGATAAATATATATGTACATTGATATCTCTTTTATATTATAGTTTAATATGATAAGATTACATGTAGCCTATAGGTTTACAGAAGTCTTTATCTCTTCAGGTCCCACTGTGTTATACTTATTTACTTTGAGATCTAGTTGTAATAACGTTGAATGACTGAAAAATTTAGGAAGATTAAATGAGTAATTTATGCTGTTATTATATAAATAGGTATATAGCATACTATTTGCTATTTTATTTAATGTCTATGATCAATAGAAGATGAATATTAAACATGTATGTAGTAATGAGAGGAATAGTTTTAAATGACAAAATATATAACTAAATTATTAGTCTTGTATTATTATGACCTACATATAATATTATATTAATTATTTGTAAGTCGCAGTAGCTTTGGCAAGTATTTTTGGATGAGTTTCAGTTGTTGCTAGAGTGATAGTTTAGTAGTTTGACTATTCATTAGGCAGATTAGGAAATTTGGTATCCATGACAGGTTGTGTTTTATTAGTATAATATAGAGTTATAGTTGTAGATGTGTTTTGTTTTTGTTATTTTTGAATTTTAGTAGTTTAGTTTGTAGAGAGGAAGAATTAAAAAAATCTGGAATGTCAAGATAGTGTGAGACGAATACATTAGAGTCAAACATATAATTAAATTAATATGGTGGACAAATATGTCATATTATATTTTAGAAGAAATCTTTTTAAATTCAAAGTATGAGTAGTTTTAATTTATTCTCTATTAATATAAATGGACTAGATAATGACAACAAAATAAAGTGATCAACAAGTTATCTAAAATTAAATAGAGGAGACATTATATTATTGCAAGGTACTCACTTGATAAATAAGGATATACAATATTTAAATAACTTTGGTTATGAAATGTTATCATTTGCTTCTTTTAACAAAAAGAGGCAAGGAACTGCTATACTTTGGAGAAAATCCACTGTAATGCCTAAGGTTATGGAATCCTTTAATGATCCTAAAGGAATATATACATTGCATTTATAATAATTAAATATAATGGCAAACTCTGTACACTAGCTATTTTTATTGGATCCTTGAAATAGGTGCAAGAGTGGCTAAAGATCACTTAAACTTACTACAAAGTTATTGGAAGGGTAGTTTAATGTTATCAGGGGATTTTAACTGCATATCTAGTATAGAATATACAAGTAAACAAAAGAAAGCTAAAATGCTGGCATCAGCTAAAGCGCTAAGTAGATGGGTTAGTAATAATAATTTAGTTGATTTATTAGTAAAAGCAGAAGATATGTCATTGGTCTTCACTCATTATTCTTATGCACATGTGATGTAAACTAGAATTGATAGGATTTATGCTTATATAGATTTACTTAATAAAGTGAATTATTTCAAAACTATTCATTGTCCTTTATCTGATTATAATGCACTAAATATTTATACAGTAATGGTTATAAGAAAACTTCAGGTTATTTATAGAATCCCAGTATATATGATGAAATTAAAAGAGCTTAAGGGTTACCTTAAGGAACAAATCAAATATTTTTTATCTTTAAATGATAATGGTCAGGTTGGTAAAGTCATACTATAGGATTCCTTAAAAATGCACATTAAAGATAGAATGGGAAGATGGGCTAGTAATAAAATTAAAGAATAGGAAAAAGAGTTGTTTGATATACAAGATGAAATACACAAAGCGAGGTTTGAACCACAAACAAAAAAATTAGATAATACTGAAATCATTAAAAAATGACAAAATACCAAACAGTTTTAGTGCATAAAGTGGAGATAGTTTTGGAAAAAATAAAATTTCATAGTTATGCAATGACTTAAAAAATCTACATAGATTATCCAATAGAAGTAAGATTAAACATCAAGGAACACATCATCAATATCCAAAATCCTCAAATGCTTACTTCAGGTATAGAGGAAATGCTTCACATTTTTTAAAAATGCCTTGAGGACCATAATAAAGATAACAATAATAATCTTGATGATCACAAAAATGACAATTATTTAAAGAAAAATTTTACTTGTAAACTAAATGACCAACACATATCTCAGCTGAATAGGTCTATTACCTTGATAGAAGTTAATAAAGCTTTAAAAAAATGAAAACTGGTAATGCTTCAGGGTTAGATGGTTTAAATATGGAATTATAAAGTCTGTGTACATTAAATATTTTATAATTCCTAAGTGATGTTTTCAGTATAACTAAGGGTGACAAAATTCATGGAGATTTTCTGTAACTTCAACTATACTTAAACAAGGAATGGATAATAGTCTCCTCATATAGACTTTTTTCATTATTAAATATAAGCTATAAAATATTTACTTTCATTTTCACAACAAGATTAAAAGATATAGTAGATAAATGAATAAAGATCAAACAGAATTAATAGTCAGTAGATTAATGCATGATAATATAAAAAGGATAGTAAAAATCTTAGATTTAGCAAATAGAATGAACAAGACATTGGCCCAAATTAACTTAGATATTGAGGGAACTTTGATTCTGTAAATTGGAACTATTTGTTTAAAACTTTAGAAGTGTTTGAATTTCCAGAACAGTTTATTGGAATATTAAAGAAATATATATAGAGACTCCAAAGCATATGTTTAAATTGGATCTTACATTTCTCAAGGATTCACTTTAAATAAATGCACAGAACGAGGATGTCCCTTGTCTCCTTCATTATTTGCATTAGTGATCGAACCCTTAGTTAATAGTATGAGGGACAATGGAAAAATCGATGGATACTCAATATAAGAAGAATTGGAAAATTGATGGATTCTCAATGAATACTGATTGGCAATCTAAAATACAGATTTTTGTAGATCACATTTTACTAACTGTAGGAAATTTAAATTATTCAGTTGAAGAAGTAGATGAGGAAATTGAAAAGTTTCAAGAAGTATCGCTGCTGAAATTGAATAGGAATAAAACTGAAACTTTAGTGTTAAATCAATTTATACATAGTAAGTTTATGGATAAATACAAATATAACAGGGAAGAAAATGAATTAAAATATTTAGGAATAAAAATCTATCCAGATGTGAGTAAGATTATTAATACTAATTTTGAAAATGTAATTGAAGTGTTACTTCTTATTAAAAATGGAATGGATTTTTTTTCTTTTGAAGATAGGTTACAGCTTATTAAAATGATTATATTATCCAGGATTTTTACTTATCTTTATATATATATCTTTTTATTTATATATCTACATCTATATATACATACATATATATATATATATATATATATATATATATATATATATATATATATATATATATGGATTTACTGAAAAAGAAAATCCACTTGTTCAAAAACAAACAGTGGATTCTCGGTTACACAAAAGTGCACTTAAGCAAAAGGCACTTTTGCGAAGAACGGTTCAATGAACTGTTAAGGAACACAGGTGCCAAAGCACACTATGGTGGGGAAAGGGAATTTATTTGTTTCCCCACTGTAGTGTGATCTTGGAGTTGGTATATTTAAGTAGGGGGCTGGGGGGCACAGCCCCCCACATGGGAGGTGCAGGGGGCTTGTCCCCCTGCAAAAACAATGTTACTGTGTTCTTTATCGGTTCATTGAACTAATGTTTGCGGAAGTGCACTTTCACTGAAGTGCACTTTCACATAACTGCGGTGGAAAAAATGTTAATTTAATTCTCATGGTATCCTAAAAAGCCAAGAAATGCTTATATAAATCATACAAGATTATAGGAGTATGGTGATATTAGCTTCACAGATGTAGAATCTGATTGTATTGTTGCAAGTTTTAACTCTGTTATACTCTGGATAGACTCAACCTACACTAGTCAATGGAAACCATCCAGTAACAGATTATACTAAATTTTTACAATTTTAATAAAGATGCTAAATTAGAAATAGTAATAATCGTTTTGTCTGGTTAACAAAATTTACCTTAGAAGGAAATTCATTTCAATCTTTAGAGTCTGTGTGTATGAAATTAATTCTTAAAACAGTTAAGAAATATGTTTTTAAAACTACCTTAATATCAAAATGGAAATGTTTGTGTTTTCCTATTACACATACCTCTAGATTTAAGAAAACTCAGAACAATGCTAAAATGAATTTACTAAAAAGAAATGGATTAGTATTATGGTATTATTGCTTTGAAAAAGGATAAGCTAAAGTTCTATAATATTTATGAAATATTATAAGTTGGATGAATCTGCTAACCCATTAATATTATCCATCAGTAAGAAATTAAATGAATTTGTGGATAATGTGAGTGAAGAGGAGCAGAACATTTTCCCCCATAATATGAAAATATGAATGCTGTTATCAAAGGTTAAATGAAGCTTGTTCAAGCTATATAAGTTAATTAATAATAATAATAATAATAATAATAATAATAATAATTTTTGATGCAAAATTCTGGAACTTTTTAGATAGTGGTAGATTAAGTGACTCAATAGATGGTAAGAATAAAGCTTTGATACTTATATCAGTTAGTCAATCTTCTTCAAGTTTATACTGGAACATTTTTATGTGGAATTATATACAAAGAATGCTTGTTACTCCATATAAAATTTCTATGTTTAGTTAAATGACTTCTTCAGTTTGTTGGAGATGTAGTAAAGATGTAAAATCTGATTGGACATACATGTTTATGGATTGTGAAAAATGTAATGTATATTGGGAAAAGATGAATACATTTTTAAGAGGTTATGGTCTGCTAATTGTTCTTTAAGTAGATCAGTAATACTAATGAATGTTCCACTTCCTGTATCTGTAAAAGCTAAAGAGCAAAGACTCTTGTGGGATCTCTTGGCAGTTGCCGTAACATTTATTACAAAAAAATGGGAATCAAACTTAGTTTCTATGTTCAAAGAAATTTTAAATTTAAGAAAAATACTATGTTTGTTTGTGTCTTTCGGCTTTTCCCGGTTAGGGGTCGTCACAACGGAACTCCGGTCCACTAATGATTGGCAGTAGAGTTCTATGTGCTGGCTTGCCGGGCCTAATGCACAACATTCAACGAAGGAACGCCCATTCATGCATGTCGCCACACAGAAGACGCTCTAACTGAGAATCGAATGAGCAACGTCTAACTAAGGGGCGACAACGCTACCGCAGCACCACCACCGCAGTCAAGAAAAATACTATGTAAAACTGAAAAAAGAATTGATTAGAATAAGATATAAATCATAGTAAGATCTTTAGTCATTGGGATAAGCTTGAAATGTTGCTATTGAAATATTTAGATTCTCTGTGAGAAACTTAACCAGTTTTGAGAAATACTTAGTTATGACGAAGTCTGAACAGGTTCATACAAAAGTGTTAAATCAGGATTTCTATAAAGTTTTTGTCACTGCTTGAGTGTAACCTCATTTTCTCTCCAGAACACCCTTTTATTTTGGTTACTGGTTTACTTAGTGAATGCTGAGGTTTGCATTTTTCTAAATTACTAAAATGTGGACTTTGCCAGGGATTATTTAACACAGTCAGAAAATCAAGTTCTGTAGCCTGTCTATTTCTAAAATACTTCTAGCCATTCCATGAAGATCATTGTAGCAGCTATAACTCATTAATCTTACCTATGTTTGAATGGAATGTACTTATTTTTGTAACTTTCTATCCAGTTATTTGAAACAGTTTAGCAAAGCTTAAAGGGTCTTTACTAGAAAATTATAATATTAGAAAACCTGAACTATTCATAAATGCTTCATGAACTGTCATTAGTTTCTTTTTCTATAGGTTACTGGTAGACTACCATTTCTGGATTATAAGGCAATGTCTGATCTTGTTGTCTTTGAAAGTGTGTGACTCAAATGCAGTACTGGGGGAGAAATTACACTGGATATGGGAGGCTAGTGCTAAAATAAATATTAGAAATAGAAACAAATGTCACAGACATACACCTTCTACAATGAAGGAAAAGACCTCTGCTTGCAAACCAAAGAAATCCATCATTAACTTCTTTCAAAAAGTCCAGAAATGCATGTTATATGGACATATAAATTTTGCATAGACAGAAAGATACATGGGGTTCCTGTTAAGTGCTCAAAGTACTGAAAATGTGAACACTTGGAATAGGGCAAAAATAGTTCAATAATTCAGTTTTCAAATGTTGCTGCTATTTGGATTTGCAAGATCATGCGGTGCACTTTCCTTTTGCTTTTTCCTTGTAAGATCCTTTAGATTCATTGCATACTTTATATTATTTAGTGATCAGACTTTTGATAGGCCAGCATTTGACATACACTCATATAGATAACTCTGGCTGAATTTTTCATTGGTTGAATGTGAAAAAAGCCAGTATGTTTGATTGAAAATCAGCCTTTTGCACAAACCAGCTATTCTGTGTGAGATTGCAGTACGACAGGGATCAGGGAATTTGCCCTTACCCCACTGCAGTGTAATCTTGAAATTGGTATATATAATTAGCAGCAGGGTGTGGCGTTCCCCCCTGCAAAAACAAAAAATGTGTGTGTATGTGTGTGCATCTATGTGTGTTATATACACACATATATAAGCACACTAAACACACACACACACACACACACACACACACACACACACACACACACACACACACACACACATATATATATATATATATATATATATATATATATATATATATATATATATATATATATATTTATATATATATATATATATATATATATATATATATATATATATGTATATATATATATATATATATTTACATACACACACATATATACATGAGTCTATATCACTTCGTCAAAACCACTATTCAGTGAACTGCTGTTCAACAAACAAAAAGTTGCAAACATTCATATCCACAAATGTGTTACACAGGGAAAGGAGTTACTTGCCCAACATCAGAAAAATGCCATTTTTCCCACTGTAGTGCGATATTGGAGTTGGTGCATATAAGTAGGGGGGTGTGGGGGTACAGCCCCCACCTGTGTGGGTTTGATAAACTGCTATGTGTGTTATGGTGGGAGTGTTGGGAAGTAACTCCTTTCCTCCTTTCCTATGTCATACATTCATGGATGTGAATGTTCGCTGTTTTTAGTTCATTGAAAAACAACAGTTCACTAAACTGCAGTTTCGATGAACTGATATAGACCATATATACTGTATATATATATATATATATATATATATATATATATATATATATATATATATACATGGGTCCCCTTTAGATGGTCGAACTTTTAAAAGCTCGACTTTCGTATGGCCAAGATCATATGATCAAACTTTTAAAACCTCGACAGGTCTGAATGACGATCTCAATAGAGCATGGAATGGGAAGATTTCCCTTTACTGCAGTGTAGTGCTATCTCTGAGTTGGTATATTTAAATAGCAGGGGCTGTGGGGGTGCTGGAGGGCTTACCCTGCTAACACTGTTTAGTTTTTTTTTTGTTTGTTTATTTGTTTTTTTTTCACATTTTCGAACATTCAAATGTTCGATCATATTGTCTCGACCATATGAAAGTCAAGCATTTGGAAGTTTGATTATGTGAAGTAGTGTCAGCAGTATATTGGTTATAGAAAATATTGACATAGGTTATAACAGTTTTCTTGTAGAATAGTTGATTGATTAGCAATGATGTAAGTACTAGTTCCTGCCCCATAACAAATGCGTCATCTACACAGTGTCTCCTCAAAAAAAATGTTCAAATTTCTCATGCTTTCTAACAGAACAGAACACTGTACCATGCTTAATTAGGTAAGCTACTTACCTAATATTGAAAGGAAGGACATGACTTGCTGTCTTCCCTGTCTACTAAATACTTTACCTGGACTGCCTTTCTCCTCTCTCAGATTCTTCATTCTTATTACATTCCTGTTCAACTGCAGCTTCCTTTCTGTTCAAGTCTCAGTCGATCTCTATTTTGTTTACTGTATCATTCCACCTGGCATCTGCTCTTTAAAAAGGTTAGATTAGAAATGCTACAGATTTCTATATTTTCAAAAAATGATGATGTATTCAAAAAAAATCAGTGCATGATGGTTAAATATAGAATGGTGTTAATGAGGATTCAGAAAGAACCCAAGTGCTCATAGTAAGGTTTGTACTATAAAGGGACTGTTTCTGTGATGTAGGATTTTGTTATTCAGACACGTTAGCCACAACGAGGAAAGATCTAATTATCGGTTAGTCTGCATGCCTTTTAATCGTAGTTAACTACCATGAGGGCAGAACAGCCCTTTCATGCAATAGTTAACACTGGCAGACCATGCTGTTCTTGAGTTGTCAGAGCACTCCTGATGTCTCATTTTATGATATTCCTACCATCAGAAATCATGTGTGACTATATTCAGTCAATAATGATAGACATTAGAGTTTCTCTCGGGGAGAACGCATGACTAATTAGGATATGCTTCACTCCTGGAATGCCTCATTATCATTTAGCATAGCCATAGAGACAGCCTATCATAGTGTTTCATGTCTTTGTGCTAAAACATTGTAGCAGGCTGTATATGAATATGAAATGGTTACTGTGAGTTGCACACCTTATGTATACCCCATGATAACCTTTCTGAATCCCCCAATAGTTTAGTCTGTTTAACTGGTTCACTGCTCTGCATTTACTGTCCCTTTTTCTGTAAATAATTTGTTGTTACCAGCCTCATTTGTCACATTTTCTGAAGAATCCATTTCTATCTCTACATTTGAGTTCATTTTGTTCTATATAACAATCTTATAATTTATATATTGATATTAAGGCACTTGACTAAGATTAGTTTCCTGAAGCCTATTTTGACAGAAAATGTATGCATCGGCAGTATGGTGTGTTGAAGCAATGACTGTACTTGTTCTCAATGGGAAAGCGGAAGCCTCTTGCACCTTTTTAATTCCTTCACTAATTAATTTAATTTACTCCAAATTCAGTATGTCTCAAGAAAAAGGAACATGTTTAGGTCCTGCAAAACCTAAACCTTTTTCTGTCTTTGAATGATCTGTGTAACCAGACAAGTTTCTGTGTTTCATTTTCTGGTGAATATGATTTTCTGATTCACATTTTGCTGAAGTGCCCTATTCCTGTACACACTGGACTTGGTCCTGTGATGAACAGTATCATAATTTCTGCAGTGTTGTTTTGTCAGTGCCGTAGATTGTGTCCATAAGCAGGCCAGAGTAGAGTAGTCTACCAATCCAATTAATGACCTTATAAGTAAACAAAATATATTGTGAACTTTCTTTAAAATGCTGATGTGTAATATAAAATGGCATTCATTTGTTACCTAATCATATAAAAATAATGTACAAAAACTATGGATTGTGCCTTAGCATTCTTATTTGCCTAGTTTCAAATTTCTCACTTTTTTGTAGTATCACCAGTTTGCAGAAAGCAGAAAACAATTACTGCACAACTCCCTGAAGTATCCTGTAGCAAACGAAATCAGTAAAATCACCAGAAGCAACTAATCAGGATACACCACGAGAACACCTTTTCCAATAAAGAACTTTATTCCAAAGAATGAATAAAAATGAATAAGCGCTTTCGCTTGCTGCTAGCAAGCTTCTTCAGATACAATTACTTGTGTGCATGCAGGGTTTATATACTAAAACAGTATCAGCTAATCAAATCATTACACGCTTCATTATACAATTAAAACATTAATTAAGTGCATGATTAAGCTGAAAAATTCATTAGCCCAGTCATGGCCAGGCACTGCAAACAGTAGTTCAATCACAAGCCAAAACAAAATGACTTCAACGACTGTTGTAGCTATATAATGCTTGCTAATAAATCTTAAAACAGATCGCAATGTTTCAACCATTATTAAAAACTCATCATATTTACTATTATTAAAGTTAAAAATATAAAAAATATAAAAAATATATATGTTAAAGAATTTTTTGAAACTTCGGAGCATGATATAAATGGAATAAAAATTAAATGAATTTAATTCAGTTTCATCAGATGGTGCAAAGTTAATAAACCTGTATATACGAAAATGTATGTATATGTATAAACGTATACATAACTCTTAACTAAATCTACCTCATCCTTTGTCTAATGCAGAGTAAGTTCTTGTTATAACGTATCATTGAATGTCACTTGGTACGACAAAACTCAAAATACAAGTCTATCTGACGGATCTAAAACAGACACTACAAACAGAGTAAAGTGTGTTTAGAAAATGATGGAATAATATACAATAAATTGATGATCCGTATAATAAAATAAAAGGCAATAAATACCATAGTATTGTGTCATCAACTATTTACCCAACCAAGCAAAATGCAACTGCACTAACACTCCTGTGTAATCCTATATACACCGGAGACACATTTACTCTGAAGCTCAAGGCAATCAGCCTAGTGACTGCTGTTCGTACAGGTTGTCATTATTGCTGACAGTTAGATGAACCTAGGGCATCAAAGGAAACTAAAATGCATCCGATCCATGTAGCATACCATCTATCCAGTGTCAAGTGTGTATAAATGCATGATGTATAATTTACTCGTAGTTATACTATCTCTTCGTCAATAGGGCTAAACTAAGCAGTAGACTACTGAATACTATTAAAAAATATATATTAAAAAATTATTTGGATCAAATATATAGCTTGTTAAAACATCAGGGCATGGATCAGCCACATATCCTGCCCTGAAATAAGTAATACATCGGCGAATAACAGGGGAGTCAAGTTAATGTCTTTCCTCATAAACGTTAGTTCAACTAAACTCAAAGATGGTCCATAGACCAGCTGAAAACCAATCTCTCTATCAAGGGGACTCCATATTTCTAAAAAAGATAGCCTATATATCTATGAACCAATGTAACCCACTTATTAAAGATTATGAAAGTGTCATGTGCTATGAGGTGTGAAATATAGTGAATGCCAGATAAAATAATTCATCATGCTATTAATACAAATCACAATCTAATGGACCTAAAAAAAATCCACGTTTAAAAAGTACATACGGCCATAAAATTGATAGCCTTGAGTTACTTATAAATAAATTCAGATGTTATTGTTTAGTACTTATTCTGATGTAGACTCTAAGGGCGTATGTTATACTCCCACTGCACTATTGATATACCTAACCACATGATGCTGTGTATATTTTATGGTAAAAATAAAAACTGAAATATACGCATGACCATATTCCTGTCCCTGTTTCCTCTTGATGGGAGAGGTCCTATTATATAATGTTTGATATACGTGCTGAAATAAAATCTGACAGTTTCTGACAGATCACCCTTGATTCCATGGTTCAAATATAATTATAAAAATAGTTCATTAATATTCAAAAATGAGCATGCTGATTGGGCAGCCCAAGTAACTTGCCCATTGTAAATCGAGCATATAGCAATAAAACAAACGCAGCCATTGAAGTACCATTGAGTGGCCCGACATTCTACTGGCATATTCTTAGGAAACAGAGCAAACTACAACAAAAATCAGGTATGTTCTGCAAGCATAAAGAAACAGAAACATACCTGATTTTCCTGATTTTCCTTCTGTTTCTGTGATGTCCCTACTAAAATCACTGCTGTCATATCTTTCAACTGTCCAGATGTTTGCAGAATATCCAGATTTTTGTCTCATAGTTTTGGTCTCTTCCTTATAAAAAAATATAGTTTTCTGGCAAGCCACTGGGGATTGAAGTTTTTAAATAATGACTGTTGTTTGAGGTTTAGGCTTCATAGCCTTCAGAAAATCTACACTAATACAAAGTCTCTCACTACAGCAGGTTTCTAAATTTATTAAGTACAATATTTAAAATCTGTCCCTATGTTTGGACCTTTGTCCCCCCGTTGTGTTGGGCTTTATGTAGGTTTCTTGCATTAAGAGGTTATAATGGCTGAAAAAAAACAGCAACAGAGATTTTCTTTACTCCATTGCTTCTCATGAACAGCACTATGTACTGTGCATGTGTGGGATCCCACTCATGTGCAGTACATCAATAAACAAGATAGGCTGCAGAGGAACAATACAGACATTATTTAAGAAAGGTAAGCAATTTCTTCCTTAAATAATATCATTGTATAATAGCAGTAACCCACTCCTGGATGTGGGTATCAAAGGACTTACGAGTGGTTTTCTTTATTTTATCAATCAGGCTTTGCCCTCATGATCAATTCATGCCAACCGTGGGTCAGTCTTATGATCCCGCACACAGTCATGTGTTATTTCTAAAATGTACCTCATGTACCAACCACATAGCTTGATAACTGCTATGTATCACCTTTCCCAGTTATGCATACAATATTAGATTGAGTCAGGTGATTTTTGTATAGGTAGACTGAGCTGGGGAGAATCGCAAGCAGTCTTGCCTCTTCAGCAAAACTCCAATATGTCCTACATTACTAGAGGGCAAACTCAATGAAATGAAATGACAGCTTGCTGAATTCACCCTCAATATGAAGGACAAGTGTCAGCAGTTAGGTTAAGGAGGCAGTAGTCATCAGTATGGTGCAGCATTACCAGAATTACCTTTATTGTCAGGAGTGACACCATTTGTTTAACAACAAGAAATAAAATATACTTTGAAGGAGATGAGCTCCTGTTCAATAGTGGAGTCACAAAGAACATGGCAGAGGATGTTAAAATATTTCATAAGTTTCCAATTAAATGTTATCGGTCTTGTGGTCGATAATGTAAGTCAGTATGGAACTGATATAAGGCAGGATACCTCACAGTAGGGAATTCATGCCATGTGAACGTAACAGAATTTTGAGTGTGTAAAAAGGGCATAGGCTATGAAATCTGGATGAGTTGGATTTCAACCAGGTATTTGCTATGTTAATATATTAATGCTCAATAAAAAGAAGGCTGGTCTGGCAGTGATGATAGTAGTATAGTTTGAAAATAAGATGTATGTTGGCAGAGTAATCTTCCTGCAGATGAAAGAAACGAGATGCTGAGTATCACTGGGAAATCCTAGGGGTCAGAATTAGGTATTTCAGGTCTGGGAGTAATCTGTCTCTGAAAAAAGAATGCACATTGGAAGTTTCCATGAAAAGAATGCTTACCTTGTTGTCGCTGTTCATACCAGATTGATACATAGGAACACATGTTGATGGTGTAATGAAATTTAACAACACTAGAGGCGTTGACTAAAGCACAGTTGTTTAAATCTGATTTAATAAAAAGTAAAGGAAAAAGTAGTGCATTTGGGAATCTATAAGCCAAGAAAGAAGGAAATACATACAGAGAAGCATTAAAAGTGGTTAAACATAAGGGATTTGCAAACAGTCATTTAGGATGAGCTATAGATAAATGTGTATTAGAGAGCAAAAAGGTTTGCAGCATGGTACAGTGCAGTGCAGAAAATGAAAGATTTCCAATAGAAAACAAGAAGTTATTGTTAGTCTGATCAATAAAACACCCGTAATAGTTGACCCACTAGGGATCTGGGAACATATGCAGAGAGTATTCTAGCTTTCAACAAACACATCACCAAGATGGTAGGAAAATCGCTCCATGTCGCACAGCTCGTAAGCAAAGGCGTGGCATCCAGGTCCAAGGAATTATAATACCACTGTATTAAGTCGTTATCAGACCCATCGTTGAGAACGATGCCTCTTTAACATGTACTTAACCAGGTACTTGCAACAGCCGGAATGCCCACAAAGGTTTCTAAGCTGGAGAATTCAGGACATGAATGCCCTGCCTTACACTAATCACCTAAAGGCTCTCTTTTTCTGTATTCAGTTTCCTGTAAGTTACTGAGAGGTGATTTATGCCTAGCATATAAGGCCTCCCCAGATCCAGCTCTGATGGATCTCTTGCACATCCGCAAAACAAGCAGCACCAGAAACACCAAATTCAAAGACATGAACTTCTCCTGGGACATAAATAGAACCTACTAAATGGACTGATATGTGTCTCAAAGGATCCCTGCTGTAGAAAAAAAGCTCCCTATCTATGTGGTGCAGAGTTCATCCCTGACCCTTTTCAAAGGAAACCTTGATCATTGGATGGGAAATTGCAAATTCAAGACCAATCTGGCCCCTATGTCTCTGATGGATAAAGGTCCACAGTAAATAAATGAATCCCCAACAAACATATACCTGCACACATAACCCTTAGTTATCTCTTTACTACTATACCCTGTTATATAGGTGTTCAAGAAACTCGGGGACAAAACTGGGTTTGAGGTGAGTGACTAGGCTTGTAAAGACCCTGGTGGTTGTTAGCCTAGTAAAAAACCTATGAAACTGTCAGGCAATTGGGAAAACTGTAGCCAGTGTGCTGTGTAGCATTCTGGAAATCTCATCCCAGACTATTTCCAGCAGAGGCCATTCAGGAGGTCACAGCATTAATAACATGCATGTGAACATTGGCATTGGTAATGACAGTTGTCCAGCTGCTATACAGGACCTGCTACCTCTGATGATATTACCCAGAGATTCTGTGAAGAACTTTTTTTCTTAGCATTTAAGCAAATGATTAATGACGCCAGTAGTCTTGTTATATTAGCATAATGCTGCAGCTGTGGAAGGATTTACGTAATGCAGAGCACTGACAAATATTTTATGAAAAGCTGCAGACCCGACATAGTTTCATTGCGAATTATCACTATACAAAGACATGTTCATGGTGCTCCCTGATAATACCACATGATATCCTTTTTCAATGTAAGCAACAATCTCTAATTAAACTGTAGGGTTCAACAATCCTGCTAGACCAGTTGTGCAGCTTGCTTTAGCACTGCCACTGGCATGTTAAAAAAAAAAAAACATGTAAGACAAATGCCGTCCTTATAGATAATTATCCTTCACTTGTGTTATGCACCTCCTGAGCAGTAGAGGGCAATGCTTGCTGCAGGCAGCATTGGCACAGTTCATTGCAGTTCATGTATCCAGTTTCTGCAATCTATGACTTTTAACTACACTTGTTTGCACCTGGTGTAAACCTTTTATGTTTCCCATTCATAGACAGACAAAGGCATTTCAATGCAGAGCAACAAAACTGTTTTTTTTTTCTAGGAGCAGATCCATAGCTAGGTTATCTGTAACTATGTGCTGCTTCTCGATCTGGTGGTCGTTCATCTCTAAGATGAGAATCAAAACAAAAAGTCTTCTCCTGATTTGAAATTGTAGAAGCTGCTTGCTACAGTGAAAATCCTACATGCAAATTGCTGCAGCCATGAATACAAATATCGTACTGGCATTCCTTCCTGAATGCCAGCAATGAGCTACTGCGCCATTGGCATCTGCCATTCCTACAGTGCTGCTCACTAACAGCTTGTACCTCCCTCATCTCACCCCAGAAATCATATAAAGGGAGAAACTCCAAGACTCGCTCATGTATTGTTTTGAAGAAAGAAAGCAATGGGATGAGGGGAATTACAGAACAGTCGCATACCTTAATGAAATCTGCAAAGTTCATGCAACATGGCACTGCCTTCCAAAACCAGTAATTATGTGAAAATAACAATAATCACATTGGAGATACAAGTGTCCAGCAAGGAGTATTAGATGATTGAACTAAGCTATTTAAAGAGTTACTTAGATCAAAACTGTAACAGATATCAATAATTAATGGGACAGACAATGTGATGATAGTGAAGATGGAATAAATATATTATTTTGTAAACTGGATCTACTATTAGACAAACAGGAACATGGCATACTACTTAAAGTTACATGGACCTGACCTGCAGCAAAATGTATGCCTCTGTGTTTCCCAGAAGTATGCAATACTCATATTTCAGTGAAAACACATATAATTTTGATGCAGCTGTGGTCTCAGGAAAAAGAAGAATCATATCTAGTGACTAACATGCTGTTTTTGGTGACTACAGGCAGGAACGGTAATAATGATCCTTGGCGGCCATGGTGGTGCAGCGGTTAGCATTGCAGCCTCACAGCAAGACGTTTCCTGGTTCAATTCTCAGCTGGGGTGCCTTCTTTGCGGAGTCTGCAAGTGCTCCCTGTGGTCGCGTGAGTTTCCTCCCAAAGACATGCAGTAACTGGCTTGGACACTCTAAAGTGGCCCTAGGTGTGAGTGTGTGCATGTGTGTGCCTTCTGTGTAAGGTTGGGTGCCGGGCTGGCAACTCGACACCGTAAAACTCCTCTGCCAATCATGAGCAGACAGATAATCTGCTGTGGCAACCCCTAACTGGGAAAAGCTAGAAGAAGAAGAAGACTCCATAAGTACTATACTGCAATAAAGAAGTGATCGTCACTAAAAAGTGTTATCATGAACATTTGCTATAAACATGTCATCAAAAATCACTGCAACTCCTAAAATACACTTTTTTAAGAAAAACTTAATGGTTTGCCAAATATCTGGTAATGCAAAGGTGAGAAACATGCTGGAAGAGAAGAAGTGGAACACCCATGGGGGGGGGGTCTAGGAATGCTTTCCTGGCAGGTTCAAACAACTGAAGTGAATTGGTATATGTCTGAATTGGTAAGTCAGTGCAACTGGTGGTCAACCACATTTTGTAGACTTGTGAAGTTACCATAAAATGGCAAGCATTTCAGGACACTGGGCACCTAACAGCTTCTAGCTGGGTGGTAAAGAAAGCAGCATAAGTCTGATACAGTAAAGTGATTCTGATGTTTCATATAAGCATTAGTATAGAAAATGTTCAACTGAAATGGCCATAAAGGCCTTAAGCCTTAATAAAGTATGAATGTGAGTGACTAAATTATGACATAGCTTAAGATAATTGACAAGACTGCTCTTATCAGACCTTATCAGGTCAAAGACATTCAAGTCCTTTTGGCTTTGTTGGGGGGAGTAAGAAGTTAAAGAACAAATATTTGACAAATGACTCATATAAGTGCTTAAATCAGATTGATCAATTCACAGAAACATTGGCCATTAATTCAGTATAATTTATTTATTTTTATTTATTTGACATTTGTTAACCAGGAGAAGTCTGACTGGGCAGAAGCCCTTTTTCAGAAGAGGCCCAAGGAGAAAATCTCCAAATATAAAACTTAGTATGAAGTGAACAAAGCAAAAAGTTTGCAAAACAAAGCTAAATTTTAGCATCAGATAGCTAGGTAAAAAAAAAAAAAAGAATAGTTCAAAATAAACAGCGTAAATTGAGGACAGACAAGTTTACTTCCAAATAATTGCTTCTATCCACAGTTAATTACGTGAAAAGAACAGTCATAAATAAGTAAAATTAGATTTGATATAGTATTTAAGGAAAAAATGAAGCGATGGAGAAACTAGGTGTAGGGTGATAGTGAGATAAAGGATGGAGAACTGAAGATGAAGAGCATATGAATGAGAGTAATAGTAGTGGGCCTGTCTAGTTAAGAATAAAGGAGAAGAAAAAAAAAGCAAGCAGGACAGTATAGAGAGAAAAAAGTAATGACAATAGGAGTAGGGGTAGGAAATAAGTAGGTTGCAGAAGGGGAAGGAAGAAAGGGTTACTAGCAAGCTAGGCTGAGCTGAGTAGTGGTTTATAGAGAGACTATGCAGAGTTAAAGCAGGAGCAGAACCAGGTGTTAAGGAATGTTTTTCTTAGTGATTTTTTTATTTTATTTGCGACTGTTTGGTATGGATCTAATGATTAAGGGAATTTTGTTCTAGGCCAGGACCACTATGTAGCTGTATAAGATATAACCTATGGATCCTTTTGGTTGATAGATTTCCAAGAGAATTTGTTCAGAGCTCCAGAGAGTGTGGTTGGGATATAATAAGTGATGATGGATAAGATGGCTGGGTAGGAATTAAAGCCCAGCAAAACACAAGCGCATTGCAAAGTGAAATTATGTCAATTTGAAGCTTTTATGTGTAAACTACCCACACCCAGTTTGTTTAACACCTAGATACGCCACCGTTTGACAGCTATTTTGATGCTAGAGTTTGAGATATTTTTACAGTTTTCAAAATACTTGCCAAACTGTGGCATTCAATGTTAATGTTGACAAGTTGCATGCAAATAATACCCAAAGGATATTTTTGGTATAATATATTTTTATATGTTCTATTTAGTTGCTGCAGCCATTTTTCAGTGAAGGCCTGGAAGTGCTGTCTGCATAACTGGCTTGCTTAAATGGAGGCAGTAGACAAATGCAAACTGAAGGAGTTTAACCCAAGATGACAAGAAGATGTTACTTATCAGATCATAGTCTTAATACTATGTGTTAAACTGTCAACAATGTTAAATTAAGACCACAAAAAGCCATATCTGTAAGCAGAATGCTCATTTGCTTTACCAAGTGAACTCTGTATTGCTTTTACTACCTGATGTTCATTTTACCAAACATCCAAGTTTCCAAATTCACATTTTGCTGAAGCAGGGAAGGTATTGAATATTAGGGGCAGAAGTTAGTGTGTAAGTCGTTTGCAGGTTAAGGTTGGAGTAAGGACTAGGTAAGGGGACAGATTTAGTTATATGCATGCATTTACAGTTAGAGTAATAACTAGGTATGGTGATAGATTTAGTTGTGTGTGTGTGTGTGTGTGTGTGTGTGTGTGTGTGTGTGTGTGTGTGTGTGTGTGTGTGTGTGTGTGTGTGTGTGTGTTTCTCTGTCTGTGTGTATTTTAGGGTGTTTACTGTCTGTGGTTATCTTATGTAGTGGTAAGATTATCGTTTTTTTTTCAGAATGAAACTTTCCTGTCCATTCTTACTCATATTTGTTAACCTTAATTCTATCCCAGACCCAACCCTATCCCTACATCTTACCTTTCAAAAACCTTTTCCCTAATAATACCACAATTTGGTCTAGTGGCGTTGCTGTTTTATACTCTACTGATTGCAAAATTAGACTAATTGTCCTTTTTGTTTTCTGTTTTATATGGGATTTTGGTGGGATTTGTGTTTCTCAGTTAGGTTTTCTTTCTTTCCAAAAAGATTTTTTAGTTTCTTGTCATATGAGATTTTGTGGGTTGAGAGTTTTGACTTTACTCAGTCACAGAAGGAAGTTTCTTAGCAGCTCATAGCCTTAATATGAATTACTACTCAGAAAGAACTGAACTGTATTTGTTTTTAAGTGGAACTGTAACTTGGAGGATGAGGTTCCAAGAAGAGCAGTGATATTTTCCATGCATTTTCTAGCAACAGAGAATTAGCATGCCTGACAATATCATTTACCAAAATATTTAATAGCTATAATAAATGGGCTACTATCTATATCTATATCTATCTATATATCTGTTAACTATCTATATTTGTGTGTTTGTGTGTATGTGTGTGTGTGTGTGTGTGTGTGTGTGTGTGTGTGTGTGTGTGTGTGTGTGTGTGTGTGTGTGTGTGTATATGTATATATCTAACTATATATATATATATATATATATATATATATATATATATATAGATATATATATGGGTCTACTGCTTAACATCAAAAATACACTTCTCCGAAATTAAGCAGTAGACCCTACACTTCAGCGAAGGTCAACTTAAACGAAAGTGCACTTTCGCTGGTCTATTACCCAAAAAAAAACACTAAAACATGTTTGTGCAGGGGGGCAACCCCCCTGCAACCCCCACCCCCACCTCTACTTAAATATACCAACTCCAAGATCGCACTACAGCAGGGAAAAGGGAATATTCCCATTCCGTGCATTAGTGTGCCTGCCGAAGTCAATGCTGGAAGTTTCACTACTTCGAACAAGTGCACTTGGTGAAGTGGAATTCGAAGTAGTGAAACTTCGAACAAATTGACGGAACTCATATATATATATATATATATATATATATATATATATACATATATATACATATATGGGTCTACTTCTAAATTTCAAACTTTCAAAACATCGACTTTCTTATGGTTGGGACCATAAGATTGAAGTTTTGAAACTTTGAACCATTTAAATGGAGATGGCTGTACCACACAGAACAGTATATTTACTGTTTTTATCGCTGTAGTGCAATTTTGGAATTGGTATATTTAATTACCAGGGGGAGTGAGGTTGCAAGGGGCTTGCCCCCCTGCAAAAATGTAAAAAAAGAAAAATAATAATTTTTTTTATTTAAATTTTGAAGTTTCAAAGCTTTGATTTTTATAGTCCCAACCATAAGAAAGTCAATGTTTTAAATGCTTGAAATTTAAAAACAGATATAGTGCTGCAGTAGATAGCATTGTCACCCTACAGCAAGAGGTTCTCTGGTTCAGTGTTGAGCTGGGATGCCTTATGTGCAAAGTCTGCATGTCCTCCCTGTGTTCACGTGGGTTTCCTCCAGGTGCTTCACTTGCCTCCCACATTTCAAAGACATGCAGTAGGTGGATTGGGCACTCCAAATTGGCCATAGGTCTGAGCATGCATATGAATGTGTAGAATGAAAGAACAGCTACGGTAGGGCTAGCTACCCAGCTGTGTGAACCCCATATATATATATTACATATATACACTTAAAAATAGTGTTATAATGTGGCAGTTTTTAGTTCCAAAATATTGTTAATAGAAATCTTAGCATTTAAGACAGAGGAATCTATCTGACTTAAGCCTAAGCTGCGTTTTCATTTGCACACTTCCAGTCTCTCTTCCCAGGGTCCACCCCTAGGATCCAGATATACTTTTCTGATAACTAAAATATGAAACCTCTTAAATTCCTGACAAGATACTGCATGCTTACCAAGAGTATTTTTGGAATCCCATTTATTGATATCATAAGCATATTCATATATACATTTTCTGAAAGCTCTCCATCTTCCTTACATAAAATGAAGGGCAAGCTTGACACTTTGCAAGGTAAGATATCCAGTGTGTCATAACCTATAATATATATAAATTCTTCCTGATATATGAATTTACATTGATGACAGGAGGCATATTGTGTTGTTTAGGGCTTGTTAATCATTGACTGTTATTAATTACTCTTTCACACTAGTAAGTTTTTAATACTGTGGTGGTGGTGCTGCGGTAGCATTCTCGCCTCACAGTTAGACGTTGCCCTTTCGATTCTCAGAGCGTCTTCTGTGTGGTGACATGCGTGAAAGGGCATTCCTTCATTGAAGGTTGTGCATTAGGCTAGGCAAGCCAGCACGTAAAAATCTACTGCCAATCATTAGAAGACTGGAGTCCCGCTGTGGCGACCCCTAACCCGGAAAAGCCAAAAGACACAACAACTAGTAAGTTTTTAATATTAACTGCCCTCTTATATCTCAGTTTAGGGATTTTTTCTTGATATGCTGTAATGTTAGGTAAATGTTGAAAGATACACAGATATGTATTTATACTATCCCGGACATGTTGATAAGATTTATTAAATGTCAGGATCATTGCCCTATTAAATTCTATCCCTTCATAGATTTTATAGTACCAAAATTATTAGAATTTCTAACCCCCCTAACAGGTAAATAAATCCCATCTTGCCTCTTAGCATACATCTCTTCATACTTCCTGTTTATTAACACTGCAAGTTAACTGCTTTCCAGAAACCTCTTTTTCATCTTTGAGGCCTCAGATATGAACAATTCTAATGTAGAAGTCACTCCATCTGAGCACACAAATTGCTCTTTAACTAAACTTCTTTTCTGGTTCATGGGCTCATCACACTTATAATGTAGATATGTTTTGGAATAGGTAGATTTGTTATACAAAGTAGAACAAATTGCTCATTATTATAATCTTTGAAAAAATTTCCAAAGAACTGATCTCATCCTTGGAATATATTGATGTCATTAAAAAATATTAGCAGTATTTAAATACTTAATAAATTAATTTAATTTCTCAACTGCACCTTTCTAAAATATAAAATATTGTCTAAGTATTACAAATACATATTCTAGCAACTGACATATAACTAGATTTTAATACATATTGCTTCTTACATTTGGTTATCACTAAATTTATATAACAAAGAGCACATGTGCCACTCACACCAATGCCAGTAGCTGGGGGATGCATTATCCCTCAAAAACAAAATTGTTGTAGAACCCATTTTCCATAAAATCAAGTATTGCATTTAAATGACTGTTAAATATCAATGTGTCCTCACTTAACATTTCCCTGAAACATTCTAATGCTATTGCATGAGATGCAAATGAAAAACTGACAACTACATCTAAAGCAATAAATAGTCATTCATGACAGTAAAAATCAGAATAAATATTACTCAGAAAGTCCCACCAAATCCCTTAATAAATATTTAAAATTGTTAATAATAGATGCTGTTTAGTAATTCACATCTATACCTAAAAGCTGAATAATCGAGCCTCCTGAGTCAACTATAGGGTGTGATGTGAGGTTAGTTAAAGATTATTGTACTTTTGGAATATCAAATATTGCAAGTGCTTTTGGTTTATGGACTTTCAAAAATGTGTGCAATATTCTATCATCGAATAATAAATACAACTTTAAATTTATTTTTTGATAAGTCTTAGTAAGTTCCAATAATTGAAGCGTCTGTTGCTTTTAAACCCTCTAATCTCTTCTTCAACCAACCTTTCAAAAATATATAATAAGGGATATTAGGGAGGCTTAAAGATAGTTTTCCTAGGCAATGCTGAATTGGGAAAAAAATAGGTCACTTTGCAAATATCAGTCTTAAAAGTAGTTTACGAACATAGCATTTGAGTTTCAAGATAATATTTTCTATTGCACATGTAGCTGTACAGACAATTTTGGGGCATACAAAAAAGTGCAAAGTGGCCATCATGTATATTGTCCAAAAACTATAATGAAAAATATTAAAGTTATTTTTTTAAAGTATGGTTAATTCTGAATGTATAAAACTTGATAAGAACATGTTTATTTCCACTTTGAATATTGATGCCTCCCTCAATTCCTGGAGGACAAAGTGTTCAATTCTACAATACCATTGTTGAATTTCTTCTCCTGCTTTCAATTGCCCTGTTGTGCTATTTGTTCTGATCTCCATGGGGGGGGGGGCTTTTGTAGTTCCCATTTTAAAGGGTGTCATCATCCATACTAAGAATATGACGTTCCCGATTACCAAGACTGCTATTATAATTGTGATCACCTTTATTACATGAAGAAGGATATGTCTGACATGACAATACTTATAAGCTTTTCTATCTCTGTCCATTTTTGTTTTCATTTTATTGATATAATAAGCATTTTCATGCATATGTTTTCTGAAAGTTCCTGTTGTCTTCACTACATAAAATACAGGGTACTTTTGTCACCTAGTGATGTAAACTACACATATGAAGCTACAGTTCAATTAATATTTTGCTCTTTAGACAGCATAATCTATATGTGTATATATATATATATATATATGTATACACACACACACACACACACACACACACACACATATATATATATATATATATATATATATATATATATATATATATATATATATATAATTTTGTTCCTGTTGTATAAACACTGATTACCAAAGCCACATTGTATAGACCTATAAGGACTTACAGGTCTTTTACTAGCATTGTTCTTTAAAGTTTGTGGTAGCAGCCATGATCCAAGTAATGATCTTCAGTACACATATATTTATTTATTTATGTTTTTAGTCAGTGTTTAACGGTGCTTTTCAGATTAGTTAGATAGAAAAACAGTATATAAGCATGCCAATAAACAAGCACAGTGTAATGTACAGTATATTCATTAGTTTCTAAAGAGAGTTGACCTTAAGTAATTCTGTGCGAGGTGAAGAGAAGTTGAAAGGACACAGAGGTAGTGTGTTGAGTGATATGTCTTGTATTGAAGCAAAAGTATATCTCTTGAAGAAAGAGGTGTTTTTTGTGCTGCAGTCTTAATTTGAAGTAAATGTTGATTTCCTTTAGGTTGATGGGGAAAGCTTGACAAAGAGTAGATCCTGAGAAGAGAGTGCATGAGCATTACTACAGAGTTTGATTCTATGGGTAATGAGAGTTGCTATGGTTTGTGAGTGGTATCTCAGGGGTGTACGAGGAGTTTTTCTGTTTTTTTTAATGATGTTTAGCTGCAAAGGGTGATACTGTAAATCTGACTAGAGTTGGGAATGAATGTCATTGTGACAGTCCTTTGATTGATAAATGACCATGTAAACTTGTAGTGGATTTGTGCGATATTAGAAAATTCAAGAGTAAGTCTGTTGATGAATATGGAGAAGGGGGAGACAAGAATAGACTTTTGGGTATACATGTGATAATAGGTTCAGATTCTGATCGGAAGTATCTGTGAAGCACATTTTAAACCAGAGAGTGCTATCTTGACTGATATCAGTTGCATTTAGTTTAATTAGGAATTGGTCAATGAGATTAAATGTCTTTATCAGGTCTATAAACAGGGTACCTATAAGATGCCCTCTGTCAGTGTTTTGCATGATATCATCAGTTAGTGGTCGAAGTCCTAGCATTTTACTTCATCTAGGCCAAATGTGGGGGGGGGGGGGCAAGTAGCACACGTATAATGAATTATGAACCTGTTTGTTCACTTGCTTGCTTCTGCTGTGTTAACTGATATTCATTATATGTTGGAAAGACTGGAGGGAAATTGCAACAGGGTTTGACTGATTATTTATATTCCATAAAACAGAAAAAAGAATATATAATAACTTTTATATGCATTCTATTCATTGCAAGAATTTTAAAAGGTGTTTTATTTCATGGGTTAGTAAAAGTGACACAACTGGAATAGGGTGATATTTCATTATGTTTTGAAAGGACAGTTTCACACTGGCAGCTACTTTTAGCTGTTAATATACTTCCAGGCTTGAATGAAGTTATTACTGTAAAGTCAGAACTAACAAACTAGAACATTAAAGTGGTTTGCATGTTTAGCTTGATGGATTTAATTTTAATAGCAGATTGATTTGCACAGAGATGTAGATATGGTGGGGCAAATGGGGCAGCCACTCCAGGTGCAAAGAGTTATGATGTGTATCAGCAGATGTTGATCAGTCTTATGTGTTTTACTGATATTCAGAAATAAATGCCAGTTTTGCATTTCTTATCAGAACTGCAGTGCTTTAGAACTCAGTGTGTGGTATAAACTGTATCATCAAATGTATGATGTAGTTTGCTGGAGGTTAAAAGAAGAGAAGAGTTTTTTTTTCTTTCTTTTTTTTGGCTTCTCAGATCTGAATTATTGAGAACAGATGATGAATTATGGACCTGGCTTGCAGGCTTGCTTGACTCTCAACTAAAGGTAGAAGGGAGTGCCACATTGTGAGATGGCACCGGTACCCAAAATCATTAGCTACACCTCTGAGTTTGCACATGTCATGTAATGTCAGTTGTTTTATCATTCTATTATCTGATAAAGACCTGCTAGTTTATGAGATTAAAGTGGCAACCTGATTTTCCAGTAAACATTCTTAGTCTAAGACCTGTCCATGTTTGGGATATCATCAAGCCTTCAGTCTCTTTTCCTCGATCCACATATTATTGAGTCTCATTCATTGGGACCTGTTTCAGTATCACACATTGGGTACAAGACAGACAACATAGGAAAAGGATGGAGTTTGACTGGTATCCCCAGGACCCATGAAAAAGCCTGCTACCATGTTGCATTGAAATAAGATTTGATGATAATATATGACTCAAGGAAAGACTCCTGGGTAATATTATACTTGTAACATATATAAATATAGCTATGCTACAGGAAATTGTATTTTTATACCAAATTCTTAAACACATCTAATACATTAATGAAAGATGAATGAAGTCAAACAAATACTTAGTGAAAAGAAAAAAAATGGGAGACCAGCCAATCATTTTGAATTAATTTTGTTTTTAGCAGCTTGCAGTTGAAGTCTAAATGATTTTTCTTCATAATCCTGTGTCAGAATGTTAAAGCGTTCAGAAGGTGCAGTGCTAAATTCAGCATAATCACATGAGCACTCTTGTTCTTACACAGGTAATTTCATTAAATACAGTATCAGGACTGCATTTACAGCACGACTGCAAACACTATAAAGAATGAAAAATGTAGATGATAAACATTTACTTCTACATCTGCAGTAATGAAACAATTTTTTGCCCTAGAAAGAGCAAAGGCCTGAACGACTGTTAGACCCTTTTACAAACAGCATCTGGAAGTGTTTAAAATTATGGTGCACATCTGCCTGATGATGTTGTAAACTCTTTAGCAACATCAGTGGAACCTGATACAGTGACCCTTTCTAGACATAATTTCAGTTAGTTTATTTTTCAATTGAGCATGATGCACAGGAGACTAGAACAGTTTCTGAGACTGACACATTTTAAAACAGTGGCAGAATGTTTAAAAGAGTGGCAAAACACACTTGATGAGGCAGATGTTTTACTGCCCTAATTAACAGGGCACACGTGTCATACAAATCAAAGCTTTAGCTGATCTGTGAATAAAAGGCTGGTAAAGAATGACTGTTATTCAAGTTCTAGGCTGCCTTTATGTCATAAAGAGAATAACCAGTCCCTGTTATGATGTCCTCAGGCTCTTGACTGTACTGATGTCTCCACACCTACATATAACCTTTCATATCTGATATATTGCCAGTCTTGGCTGAGTCACTGCCAGTTTTAGTTTCAGTTTTGCTTTCTTTTATGATTTGTACAATCTGAGAAACAATAACACATTCACAAAATATTTAACATCGGTGATCTGCATAAAACTAAACATACTCGCCAATGTGAAAATCATGCCCCATGATTCAATATTTTATTTTAAGAAGTACAATTTGTGTTAACCTGGGCAACAACTACTTTTAGTTTCATTAGCTCTCATTTTTTCAATAAGGCATACTAGACATGAGATATATGTATTTATTCTGACTGTGCTTAATGAAAACAAAAATGGAAAATATGGATGCATTTGTCAAATTTTTCCATATGTATAGGACGATAATAGATACAGACCTTAGCAACAAATGTCTAATAAAACAGCTATGTGCATTCTAAAATGTTTTCATTGCATTCCCATTCATGTTTACTATACTTTTACACTTAAAAAAAGATTAACACTTAGCTGAAAATAGCAAAAAAGGAATATTCTATTCCCTTTCTCTGTGACTCAAAGTGTTAAAGCAGTAAGTTTGGAGTAACAGCAGACATAATATGGGGTTTGAGTCCAATTTTTGGTTGAGGTTGGTATAATGGCAAAGGCATTTACCAAATACTGACAAGGTACATGGTTTGACTCACACCTTTGAAAGGGAAACTGACTAGGCTTAAAATGGCCCACAAGTGCAGCTAGCCTAATACCTACCTATGGACATATCTAGCTAGCTATCTATAATTGCTTCTGAAGACAAAGTATTGGCAACACTCCTTCCATATGATATCAATGACATTGTTTTGTTATTTCAAAGGAAATTCTTAAAATTCCACATCATATATTGCCTCTACAGTGACAGAAAGATGGGGACACTGAACTTGGAATTTTAGGTTTGTTCACTCATACAATAAACCTTTTATTACATATTACTTTTACTATTCCTAGTTTTCTTTAGTCTTCTTAATTTTACAGAAATATACATGTGCACATATACACACACATATATCTATATCTCTGTCTATCCATCAATCTATCTAGCTATCTATGCACATTTTTTATATATTTGGAACTGCTTAACTTAATCAAAACACCTGAGTGTTGATATCAATAACATTGACAGAAAATGTTTGACAATGCAAATGTAGACAGGGCACTATGCATCCATCCATGAGGAATATCCAGACTACATGTGCAAACAATTACAAAAAAAAAAAAAGTAAAACATATTTTGGCAGGGGACAAGGCACTCCTGCACCTCCCATGCAAGGGGCTGCACAGCCACACCCTATGCTGACTATATATACTATCCCTGAGACTGCCCAATCCCTGCAGAATGGGCATATTCTTCAATTCTGAAAAGTGTTGACCTCAAACACCTGTCACCCATCTGTTTTCTCAAACAAAGTGTGTCAACAAAACAGATGTTGACATTTTTGAGATTTCTCCAACTTAACCTCATATATATATATATATATATATATATATATATATATATATATATATATATATATATATATTTGAGGGTTAGTCATTCATCCTGCTAGTATAAAAGATCCACATATTTGTAATATTGTGCTCAACATCTAAGAACTTCCTTGTTACCTGGCTTAGATTACTTCTAACACCATCTGACATACAAAGCTGATATAAGTATATTTTTTGCACTTGCTATAACTGTTTCAATGATATTTAATAATTATGTGCTTAGTGTTACAAAGTTTGTGTGTTAAACAAGTCTCTGGCTTACTTCTGAATACTTAATCTGTTTCAGTAATATTTAATAATTCTGTGCTTAGTTTGTTTATTTATTTACCATTTGTTAACCAGGAAAGTCCAACTTGAAGCAAAACCAATTTTCAGTGAAAGCCCAGGGAGAAACATTCCAGATGCATGTCTTTGTAACGGGGGAGGAAACCAGAGCACCCGGAGGGAAACCCACACAAATGCAGGAAGGACACGCAGACTCCACACAAAAGGCACCACAGGCGAGCATCAAACCAGAGAACTTCTTGCTGTGAGGCAACAACACTACTGCTGCACCTCTGCACCATCCCAGTGCTGCACCGTTTGTGTGTTAAACAGGTCTCTGGCTTACTTCTGAATACTTTCTTTGTGTGTCAGTGATATTTAATAATTCTGTGCTTAGTGTTGCAAAGTTTGCCTGTTAAACAGGTCTCTGGCTTACTTCTGAACATTTACTCTGGCTGGCTGCATTTGATTTTCCCTCCCACCTGACTTATTGTTGTTGTGTTCTTATAACTTGGTGGCTTTTGCTTTGCCCTCCTGTTAATATTAATTTGTTATTGGACACTCCTCCTAGTCTCATCACATCAGCTCATTCTACTGAGTACAGTGAGATTATTTGGGAAGATCCAACCCCTTAGTTTTTAACCTTGAATTATCATCTGTTTCTTCAATTTCTACTTGACAAAACAATTACACTATATTCAGCTGCTTTTATTGTATTTTACTGTATTTATACTGTGTCTTTTCCTACTTTAATACTTTATTTTGCTTTTGCTGCTCTTCTTAAAAGTGTTCAATTGTATTTACACCGCCTCTTTTATTACTGCTTGTTAGTAGCCTGATCACACTGAAAACATTGTTTTACTGAATTGCTGCTTTATACTGTTTTTTTTTTTTTTTTTTTTTTTTTTTTTGCTGTTGTGACTGTGATTTTAAGCATTTTAAATTTCAAATACTGCTGCACTTTTTAGCATACACTAAATTCAGTCTTATGGAATATAGACTGTCTTGTATCACTTGAGCACTAAAACCAGGTCTTCACTGAGACACTGAAAGATCTGAGGCATCTGTTGCTTCCAACTAAATATAAATGCCTGTTTCTGCTCTTATATTGCACTTTTAGTTTGTATTTGCATTCAGATTCAACCCATATTTGCTGGAGAAGGCATTTCTGCATCCTTGTGGGAGGAGAGTGCTGTCCGGGTCCCTTCTAATTGACGATGATTCGACTAGAGCTCAGAGAGTGCATCTTTATTGGCTAGCTTGAGTTAAATGGGTTATTTCTTGTTTTATATAAGCCCCCCATCTGTGCTTGCTTGCATGCAGTGCACCATCATGCACTGCCACATAATGGTAGCTATCGTCAAATGTTTTGCTTGTTAAATTTTCCCTTAGCACTTTGTTTGTGGTCCTCCAGACGTTTTTCACAGTGTAGCTCTGCTGTCATGTAGAACACTAAGCTTAGCCTCAGAGGTACCAACAAACCTCTCACCCACTAGCCATTCCTAAGTGTGACCTCTCTTCCTGATCAGATAAATTTACCTAACACTTTGGATGTATAATTTCCTACAGTTTCTCCAGCCAGTGTGCTCAATATGGGCACCTGAGACAGTGTAGTAACTGTCTCATTTTCACTGACAACCTTCTGCTCCTAGACCACACAAACTCAACATGAGAGACATGCCACTATATTAAACGCCTTGAATGAAGGGGTGGGAGGATGGCATAATGGTTAAGGTGTTTACCTTACAGACACAAGATGCAGGGTTTGATTCTCACATGGGGTAATTGGCTAGGCTTGAAATGGCCCACAAGGGCAGTTAGCCTAGTACTAATCTATGAACCTATGAATCCATGTTGTCTCACACATGAGTCATTACATATGACAATGTGTGGATCATCATCAGGATGCACACCACACCTCTTACTTCACCCAAACACACATCACACATACCTACATATGTGGAAGAGCTCATCAGAAACATACCTAAACACCAGAGACCTCCCCAGCACATGCATGCTACACATAATACTTCCTCTGCAGAGCAAAATACACATAATAGCTCATGTACCAGTGTCTGTCTAGCCCTTAAGGCAAAACACAAAACCAAACATATTAGTCATAGGCGATGCCATCATGAGACAAACAGATGTCCCTCTCACCAGGATGGATAAGGAGCAGGTCACAGTCAGCTGTCTGTTAGGTGCCACGATCTGCCGTATCACAAATACACTCACATCTCTCAACAACAGGTACTGTTATGACTCTTTCATAGTTCATGTTGGTTTGAACCAGACTTACCTCTCAGAACTATATGAAGAGATATATGACTGAGCTCTTGGACTGTGTGTCTCAGGCTTGTATGTCCCTAGCCTCAAGCAGCATTTTACTTCCACCTAGGATGATGCCTCAATATAAACAGAAAATGATTGTCTTCAATAACTGGCTTAGTTTCTGGTGTCATTCCAAGGAAATACAGTATCTGTCAGCTTGGGATGACATGATTGACAGACCTCGATGCTTTGCCAGAGATGGTCTTCTTCTGTCACCCCTGGGATTTTGGCTATCGGCTAAGGCTCTTGCCTTCCCCATACTCCCTTTTAGGCAGTGTCTCAAGGAAAATTTCCTGACAAAAGAACTCCATCTAAACACAACCTCAAGGTTTCAATGTTAAATGCTAGGAGTCTTAACGTGAAACTGCATTCAGTGGAAGTAGTCCTCACCTTGGAAGACATAGACATTTGTGCAGTAATGGAGACCTCATTTACAGCTTTGTAGAGCACCCCAGCCATATTGGGCTACACTTCTTTCCATACATTTAGACCACAAACTGAAGGCATGAAAACTAAAGGAGGTGGTGTATCAGTATTCATTAAAAATAAAGAGTTAGAAGGTCACACTGAAAAACCAATCAGAAAAAAATAAATGAAAACTCCAGCCAAGCTAGAACTTCCAATGAGTGACCTCCCAAACCTCCTGTAATAGAGGCACATGGAATATGCAAATGACCCTTATGAACATCAGGTGTTTCAGCTGTATGGCGATTCTGATTGCCCATGACTTTTACATTTGAAGTCGTTTTAATGGACAATTTCAGGCCAATAAAGCCAAACCTCACTAGCTATGGATATGCATATTTCAGCCTTGTTATGACCTCGTCAGCATAGCATAAGCAGAGTGTTTGACTAAGCATAAGAAACACAGGGTTGTTATACCCAGCTGATATCCATTACCATTAGGGTGACTGCAAAATATTCCAACTAACAAATTAAAACAAAGAGTTAGAAGGTCACACTGAAAAAACAATCAGAAAAAACTAAATGAAAACTCCAGCCAAGCTAGAACTTCCAAAATACACCTCCAGATTGGTTAGACAGCATGATTCCCTGAAAATACTTCAGATGCAATTAACTGTTGGTGGGACACATATTTAAGTCATTGCCAGCTACAGAGCTGCTTTCATGAATCAGGACACCCACTCTACCTACTTGGATTTACTTGAGTCTATCAAGATACATCCGACCACCATGGCTTTGGGTGACTTTAACTACCCATCCATTGACTGGGGAAATTCCTTGTGCACAAACTCACTTGCCCAAATGTTCCTTGACTTCATTAACTCCAATGCCCTTGACCAGCTAGTTGACACCCCCACATGGGATGCCAACATCCTGGATCTGATGATTACAAATATGGGGGGGCTACTGTCTCTCCCCCACTATGAAGTCTTCCCTGATGAGATCTGATCACAAATCAGTCTCATTCAAAGTAACTATCACACATGACACCCCCTAGCACCAACTAAACTAAAAAATTTCTCCAAAGCAGATTATAACCTCTTATGGAATGATATAAATAGCTTCACTGCACCTGCCCTTCAGATGGAACTGGCAACTATGCTGAGTTCTACACAAATGCTTTATAGAAACACCTCAACAACTGCATTGACTCGGCCGTACCTGATAGGACCAAAACAAGCTCCTCAAGGAAGAGCAAACCTGTCTGGTGGACAACTGCTATTAAGAGGCTTTACAATAAGAGAAAGAAATTGCTGTCTAAGAGTAAGAAGACGTGGGCCTTAAACTGAAAAAGCTCCCTCCTCAGCTTAAACAAGCAAATAAGACTTCTTGGGAAGTCCTCTAAAGCTAATTATGAGTTCAGGTTAGCTTCTGCAACTAAGGACAACCATAAGGCCTTTTTTAGTTACATCAATTACTTAAATGGAAAGGCCCAGATCAATGCGGAACTGATAGATAATGATACCACATATACCAAGCCTGTGGACATTGCTAACCAGTTAGCTGACAGGTTCTGTGAAAACTTCAGTCCCCTGTCTGCACCACATTTACCCCAATACATTCCTACCATCTGTCCTCTATCAAGTATCTCTAAAGGCCAGGTCATGAATACCATCTCTAATCTCAAAAGCACAGCTTTCATAGGATGTGATAGCATCCTAGGCTGCATCCTACATGGGCTCAAACAAGAATGAGCAACACCATTGGGTACTCTTTTCAATTATAGTCTAAGCACTGGCTTTGTCCCAGCTGAATGGAAAAAGGTCACCATTATCCCCTTGCACAAAGGTTGTGCTTCCACTGAACTATAGACCTATTAGCCTGACTAGCCTTATCTGCAAGGCCATGGAGAGAATCATCATGGACCTTATCAAAAAAGATAATGGCAATCTCCAAACACTTGACCCTACTCAATTTGGATTTGTCAAATGGAGATCATGCCTGTTAAACCTGGTGGACTTTTTCAAGAGAGCCACCAAGGTCCTTGATGAAGGGAAATCTGTGCATACAGCCTACCTAGACTTAGCCAAGGCTTTCGACACTGTCTCTCAATGAGACATAACTGACAAACTCACCCAGGTAGGTATTGATCTGTATATCATTAGATGGGTTGCTAACAGATGTTCGAAGTTTTAAAATATCAAAAGTGAACAACTGAGGTCGTCTGACAGTGCAGAATGGTAACTTTACCATTCTTTTGTCTATAGTGCATTCTCAGAGTTGGTATATTTAAGTAGCAGGGGGTATGAGGGGTGCAGGGGGGCTTGCCCCCCTGCAAAAACATGATTGCTATCTTTTTCTTGTTTTTTTTTTTTCGAGATTTCAAAACTTTAAACATCGGAACCTCCTGAACCTTGGGATTGTGATGTTTGAGGTTTTGAAATTTCAAAATTTCAAAGTGGACTTACATATATATATATATATATATATATATATATATATATATATATATATATATATATATATACCTTCATGGCTGCCTCAGTGATGATTCCTATGGACTGCTGTTGTCTTTGCACTTGGGGGGTTTCTAGTGTACTGGAAACAAATGGGAGGGAGACTTGACAGACAGCAAACAGAGTTTAAAAATAAAGTAGAGAAGTATATTAGATAATTTCAAGAATAATCTCATTAAATTTAAAAGATCAGAAATGATATTGTGAATAGAGAATTAATCAGCTCACTAGGTAATGTTTATCAGAGTGCAGTCTGTTTTCTCAAAAGAATTACTCAAGCTACATTTTTTTATTCCAAAACCTTGCAGTCATAGTGTTTCTTTTGTAGAACAAAGGAATGAAGATAGTTATAATGTTTAAATACAGTGCTTTTATTACTTTACTACATTTTTTCAAGAAAACAAGAACTGTTGAACTCTGTCTTCCTATACCTTCTAACTTGAGGCACAGGGTCGGAGGTAATGTGTAATAGAAGAATGCCAAAGAAGTTGAAAAGTAAGGTGCAGAAAAAAAAAGGTATGACACACATCTTTTTGGCACAGGAGAATTGGTAGTGAATGCGCAGCAGCTGATAAAACTTGAGATGATGGTGATGAAGTGCTGAATATGTGTAGTAGGATGCACACTGTGTGGCAGATGAAGAAATTAAGGCATAAGAATAGAAGGCAAAATAGCCCCAAGTTACAGAAAGTCAAGGAGAACAGGTAACAGTGGTACATTCACATGTGTAGAAAAGTATTAGATGATTTGGTAAAGAATATTCTTAAGAGACGAGAAGGCAAACAAAGACAAGACCAGCCAGTCAAGAGATGTATAGACTGCATGAGAGAAGATCTCAGTCAAGATGACAAAACCGTTGATAAAAAATGGTTTGGAATAGATGGAGGTAGTCACAGATGATTGATAGGACACCCCAACATCATGTAAAATGGAAAAAAATGGGGTTGATGATGATGATGATGATAATGATGATGGTGGTGGCTATCGTCATCTGTGCAGGTTACACTTCTTGCTGTTTCACACTGCCCAACTATTACTCCCCTTATCTTCATGAATAACTAGCCCATTCATTGCTAACACAAACATTGTTTAACCCACAGAATATCTGCATGTGTTTATCAATGCATTATTTAACAGTTCATAATATTCTTGTGCTTCTTGTACATTAAAAATGCTGCAAATGTTTCTCCAAAGCCATAGTTTTCTGACATCTGCCATAATTGTTCATCACTTACATTACCACCAAATGCCTTCTGTATGCTGCAACACAGCAACACTCACTTGGACCTGGAGCAGGACCTGTGATGAGAGAGTAAAGTCTGCTGTTGCAGCTATAGAGTCAGATGACAAAAAAGTAGACTATAAAGAGTATACACACCTCAGTATGTGCATGCCTTATGAGGAGAGAATATGAGAAAAACAGTACACAGCCTTAATGGGCCAACTTCACTGCTTAAATTTATTTTTTGACTATAAATAGGGTGGAAATGGAAACATATGTTAGTAAGAAAAAGCAGTAAGCAGAGGGTAACACACAAGGGAAGCAGGGGGGATATAAATGGGGGAGAAGGTGGAAATGTGCAACTTTTTTTGCGGGAGAAGGAGGAAAGCTGGGGAAGGATGTAAGAGAAGGTGCAGCCATGGTAAGAGCTGCAGGGTAGGTATCAGGGGAAAACACATAACAGAGACATGGACTGACAGGAAGGTAATGACACAGTGAAGGAGGAGGAAGAAGACAGACACAATAAAAACAAAGAGAGGGCACTGGTGAAGAGGAGAGACGGAGAACAAATAGGGGAGGCATTGACACACAATATAGAAGAACACTGGGATGGAGGAGAGGGGGAGAATGGCCTGCTATGTCACACTGCAGATACAATATCAAGCTGAAGGTCAGAGAGCACCTTGAGCAGCCTTCCCACTGGATCCTGCCTAAAGTGTTGCTGGAAGGGTAGTGCAACTCATCCACTAGAAAGAAAAGTCTTTCCAAGTGGCAGAAGTGGCAAGCCATTCACAGGTTCAACAGATCACCATCCACTTTCACCATCACTCTGTCAGTCATAAAATCACCACCCCTGCTCCTTGCCAGTGAAGCTTCACCAGGGACAGGAAAGGTGGCCATCTGGCTATCCTTGTCAGCAGCCACTTGGAAATCAGCCCAGTATTTTGTCAGGGGAGAAGCATGGGATGGCTGGGCCTGCTGGAGGACTGATGACCCAGGCCTAGCCACTAGTCATGGCAGCTGCTGTACATAACTGCAAATCAAAAGAAGAGAAATAACATGAAAACAAAATAAGTTTAAAAGTAAAGATAGCTACAAAGAAATGGAGGGAGTCACAAAAATAGCATATCAACCATATACTAAATGTATGAATCACACAACTAATGGCATTATAAATTATAAATTCTGCCACATAAACCTACAAAGCTTGTATGATATGCAAAGGCGTTCATGCTATTAAGTACTATTTTAACAAGATTGTCACAGGTGACTATTCTGTCTACTAGGTGTGCCTATGATAGTCATCTGTAAGAGTGCTACTCTACCTAGGAAATGGGATTTCACTGTGAGTCAGTGACCTTGTCCAATGCTATATCTCTCCTATAGTCTAACACTTGCATATGTACAGGTGTAAACCAGCAAATCACACACACACACACACACACACACACACACACACACACACACACACACACACACACACACACACACACACACACAAACACACACACATGATTTCTTCATGAACATGAGCAGCATCCAGATATCAATCGCAATACTTGTGTATCCAAACAAACCCAAACATACCAAACCAGGGGTGATTGATATGCCTGCTGTTGCCAGAAAACTAATGTAATATTATTAATGTCCAAGCCAATTATACATTAAGTTCTTTATGGCTTTCAGAGTTGAATAAAATATAACACTCAGTAGCATGCCTACAATCTAGCTTGTATTAAGCAGGAAACCAGTCTATCTCTATAGATTAGACAGATATTTACAATATATTTCAGATGGTCTTATTGTAACATCATCTGCTCATCATCTCAGAAGGTCAGGATGGTCTAATGCCAAGTCTGTGTCTGCATGCATTCTGAAATCCCATACAACAAAGTCTACTCTTAGGTGTGTATTGCCAGTGTAGTAGTTTATTGGGGTGGCTGTCTATCCTAAAGATACAGCAATGCAATTTTTAGCACGGAGTTTTAGACTGTGACTCTGTCAGCAGTTATTTGTCTGTGCCAGGCCTTATTGGAGGATGTTTGTGTCTTGGAGGATTCAATGAATGCACCCAATTTACAATCATCTGCAAGCTGGGTTAGCCATGGTCCCATGACATTAGCCTTGTCCTAAGAGATATAGATGCCAAACAGGAGTGGCTCTAGCACTGAGGCAACCCACTAGTAGATGTCTTTTTTTTGTGGAAGTAGCATCCCCTATTCTAGCTTCTTAGATCCTGCTTGTAAGTCAGCTGGCTATCCAGCAGGTGATGTAAGGGCTTATACCTAGTTAAGTGTACTTTCTTATAGGTCCTGAGTGCGGTATTGTGTCAAATGCCCTGAACAGGTTGAAGTAGGCAGTATGCACCATTTTGCCTTAGTACACTGCTCTGGTGACCTTCTCAAAAATGCTGAACAAGATTAGTAGGTAAGACTTAGGTTCATAGGTTCATAGGCAGGCACCAGGCTATCTGCCCGAGGGCATTTATAAGCCTAACCAGAGTGTGTCAGCTTTCACCACCCCATTGATTAATTAACTGATCCTCTGTCAAGCAGTGCCAATGAAGTGATCCCAGGGGTGCATTTTCTGTTACCCATCCACTCGTCAAGGTTTCTCTTGAAGAGTGTTAGTAAGGGGGTCTGCCTAATGTAGTTTGGAATGTTGTTCCAAGGCATGGGGGGTCTCTGTGACAGGAATCTATCCCTCCAGCATGTTCTATTTATTGTTGTGATGAGGTTTAGCTCACTAGAGCGTGTGGCTCGCAGTGACTTGGATTTCTTTAGGTGGAGCATGTCCATCAATTCTGACTTTGACATGGCTTTGTAAGTCAAGCAGAGATCACCTCTGAGAAAGCGATATGCCACTGAGTACAGCCAGGACTTGTCCTAGAAAACCTGAAATGATGTGTGTCCAATGTTTGCATATTACCTATGTTGTTATTTAAGACATCCATGATTATTCTCTCCACAGCCTTGCATATCAGGCTAGTTAGAGTTATTTATTATTTCATTTTACATTTGTAAACCGGGAAAGTCCATCTGGACATGTGTCCTTTTTCAGTGGAGGCCCGGGGAGAAAAGCTCCAACATCAAATAGTACAAAGTCTTTAGAGTATAGTTAACACATATTAAAAAACATTAAGTTGCTACATTTTCTAATACATGAATACATTTTATAACACAGAGTAGGTAATTAAAATAAGACTATTTACAACAGCAATCGTTCATAGGAGTGAAAAAAACAATAGGAATTATAGCAACAACATTTAGTACATTCTGAAGGGTTGTACTTAATTTTAGTACATAGAGTTTTCAAGCAAAGATATGTCAGTGCGATTGAACATTGGTAGTAGATAGAGAATAAGTTTAAGAATCAGTAAGGTGTTTGTTGAGTGGGTTCAGTGTTTGAGGGGATGGTGTAGTATAGGAGGCTTGGAGGGAGTTTAGTAGGTCTAATCTGGGCTGTGGCAGGAGCAGAGCCATGAGTTTGTAAGGTGGGTTTTTAGGAGTTCTTTAAACTGTTTAGATTAAGAAGTGTTCATAAGTGGGTTGGGCAGAGAATGACTCACCATTTGTGCAGCGGAATAACCATTGTAGTCCTCCATTCATTTGCCATGAAACCTGTTTGGAGCCTGTGGTTAAATAGTTATTCTAGTGGACATAATAGTTCATAGGTATCCTGGAATATTATTGGGACACATTAATACAGTGTTTTTGGCCTTGGAGTGCCCCTTGAGTACCTCTCTCTCTAGTGATAGTTGGGGTAGTTATGGATGTGGGTATTTCTTGAGAGGCATCTGGCAGGGAAAGGGGGTAAACCTGAAGCTAAATTTGTTGGCCAGGAGGCTTGCTACATCTTCTGGTCCCTATACAAGGCACCATTTACAATTACTTCAGTTTATTGCTGTGTATTGACTTTGAGATTATGGACATAGACAAAGAAAACTTTGTGATTGTCTTTGACTTGGTAAGCTATTTTTACATCAGACTGGCTTTGGCATACTTGATTAGTCCCCTGAGTTCCTTGGTTAGGTTGTTGAGGGATTCTTCCCCTTGCTGAGCAGTGTGCCTCCTAATTTTTGCCATGAAATTATTTATTTTGTTTTGCAACCTATTAATGTTGAGATTCCACCCTGGTGGCTTATTGTTGTTTTTGGAGTTGATCCTGCACTTAGTTGGAGTAGGTGCAGCTGTCTCTCTGCAGTTATTGATATGATTACACACAGTTTCGGTTAATGATTCAGCACAGGCAGTGGTGTTCTCAGGGTTTCGTGGGGGCATGAAATTTGGCTAAGGTGTCCCATAGTAGTACGAAGTTTGCCCTGGAATAATTCCTAAATCTTCCAAGGTTAGCTAGTGTCCCTAGTGTTACCTTTACTTCAAAGGAGACAGCTTTATGTCTGACCTGACCAATGTCCCTAGTTTTACCTTTACTTCTAAGAGACAGCTTTGTGTCTGACCTGACCACTGAAGGAACTACTCCAGGGAAGGTTTAACATTCCACCATGTTTGTGAGGATGAGGCCAAAGATGTTTATACCCTAGTGGGTGTACAGAGTGTGTACAGACTAACTGGTCCAAGGTGTTTGCATTTACAAAGTCCAGGAATCTCCAGGCCTGCATGTTAGAGGCTATTTATGATTCCCAGTTTAAGTCACCCATGACTATGGTTTTAGGTTGAATGGGGTGCGTCTCCAGTACATTTAATCATGTATTATTGTGTTCCTGAGTAACAGAGGGGGACTTATAGTTTGCAAGCATATGACTTGGGACTTTGTCTAAGATAATTTGGATGTAAAGAAGCGAAAGCACATCATACTGATGGGCCAGCCTTGAGATGTGTTTGTTTTTAATGCAAATAGAGACATCTACACCTTTTGTCCCTTCCTGTGTAGTTGTTGTTCAAATGTGTGGAAGGCATTATAGCCATGCACTGCTGGGGTTTTCTCCACAAGTGTACACCTATGTCTCTGTAAATGCACATATGTCTACATTTTACAGGGTGAGGAGAGTCTGCATAGAGTGGAGTTACTTGTTTAAACTCCTGGCAGTGAGCAGTAATACCTTTAGATTTTCTTATAGGTTTATAGGCTCATAAGTGTGTACTAGGCTAATGACCCTCGAGTCTTTACAAGCCTAGCCCATAGGAATACCCCTACCCCTACATCGTGCCACCCGACCTTAGTTCCTAGTACCTCTGTTGAGTAGAGCCAATGGAGTTAACCCAGGGGTGAATTTTCTATTTCCCATCCACTCATCAAGATTTCTCTTGAAGAGGGCCAGTGAGATGCTCTGCTTGACATGTATGGGAAGTCTATTCCATAGCATGGGCAGTCTCTGGGTTATGAACCTGTTCCTCCAGTATGTTCTGTTGATTGTGGTAATGAGGTTGAGGTCTCAGGAGTGTGTGGTGCGGAGGGATTGGGATTTTTTTAGATGTAGCATTTCTAACAGAGCTGGGTCAGACATGGCTTTGTAAGTCAAGCAGAGATTGCCTCTAAGTAGGCGATATGAGACAGAGAATAGTTGGAGTTTTTTTAGTCTGTCCATGTAGGGCAAGTGTTTAAGGCCTAAGATCCTCTTTGTGAAGTACTTTTGCAGCCTCTCCAGTTGTTGCAGGTGTCTAGTAAGGTACATGCCAAATGGAGCATTGTACTCGATGACTGGCCTAATGAGAGAAGAGTAGAGGGAGACAATGACCTCTTTCATTCTGGATGCAAAACCCTTAGTAATGAGATGTTCATAGGTTCATAGGTTCATAGGTAGGTACTAGGCTATTGGCCCAAGGGCCTATGTAAGCCTAGCCAACAAGGTTCTCTGGCATTCACCCCCCCCCCCAAGGAGGCTATTTACCTGTGCCCTTGTCAAGCAGGGCCACAGAAGTGATTCCCGGGGTGAATTTACTGTTACCCATACACTCATCAAGATTTTTCTTGAAGAGTACTAGTGAGGAACTCTGCTTGACATAGATAGGTAGCTTGTTCTAGAATATGGGAAGTCTCCGGGATAGGAATCTATCCCTCCAGCATGTTCTGTTAATTGTGGTGTCATGGTGTAGGTCTGTAGAGCGTGTAGCTCGGAGATATTGGGATTTCTTTAGGTGTAGCATGTCCATCAGCTCTGGGTTTGACATAGCTTTATATATTAGGCAGAGATTACCTCAGAGTAAGTGATATGCTATGGAGTAAAGCTGGAGTTTTTTGAGATGGTCAGCATAGGGCATCAGTTTGAGTCCTGTAATCCTCTTTGTGAGGTATTTTTGTGGCCTTTCCAGCTGTTGCAGGTGTCTTGTGAGGTTCATTCCAAAAGTGGCGTTGCACTCAATAATGGGTCTAATGAGAGCTGAGTAAAGCAGGACAATGACCTCTTTTTTTCCTGGACGAGAACCCTTTCGTGATGAGGTGTGTCATATAGAAGGATTTCCTGACACTGTGGTGATGTGATTATCAAAGGAAAGGCTACTGTCCAGTTGAGTCCTGAGGTCTCTTATCACACCTTCAGCATTAAGTGGACTGCCACCTATGTGGTAGTTCATGGGTACAGAGTTTTTACCAAAGGGGATGTCAATGCCCTTTTTGGCACTGAGCTTGAGGCCATGGCTCTGACATCAGGCATCAGTCTCAGTGAGGCCTTTTTGTAGGATGTCTATGTCATTTGGGGATTTGACTATGGCACCTAATTTGCAGTCATCACTGAACTTTGTCAGCCAGAGGCCCTCTGTGTTAGCCCGTACTTCAGAGAAGTAGATCCCAAACAGGAGGGGACCAAAGATGAATCCTTTGGTACTTCACTTGTCACAGGTTTGAAGTCAGATTTGAAATCTGCAACTTTTAGAGTGTGGGTTCTGCCAGTGAGCAGTTGGCAACCCATCTTGTGACATATGGATTTATACCCAATTTGGTGAGTTTATCTATGAGAATGGGGGATGGTGTCAAAAGCCTTGGCAAGGTCAAAATAGGCTGTGAGAACTGCCTTGCCCTCATCCACAGCTTTGGTGACTGTTTCAAAGAAGTCGATCAGGTTCAGAAGACAGGATCTGCCCTTCACAAACCTGAACTGGGTGGGGTCCAGAGTTTGGAGGCTACCAATATCTTTGTATATGAGTTCCATGATGATACATTCCATGGTCTTGCAAACCAGGCTCATCAGGCTAATAGGGCAGTAGTTTCTGGGGTCTGTGGTGGCTCCCCTTTTGTGTAGTGGTACAACTGTTGCTGTGCACCATTCATTGGGTACAATGCTATCGTGAGGCTATGATTGAACATGGTGCTCAGGTGGGGGGGGGGAGGCAGTTCATTCTGAAGTTCGTTTAGAACACAGCCAGCGATGCTGTCCATTCCCATGGATGCTGTGATCTTGGTTTTGGAGAGTGCAGTTTTCACCTATTCGGTTGTGATTGCAGGGGCACTGCATTTTTCCAGTATGGATATGGGCCCTCTTGTGGGTGGGGGGTGGGGGGTAAAGTTAGCAGTGATCCTATCAGCCAGAATGTTGGTGATATCAATTGGTTCGGTACATTTTGAGCCATTGTGCTGTAACTCAGAGCAGGTCTGGGTGTTGCCATTAAGATTCTTGACATAGCTATATAATGGTTTGTAGTTGTCCTTAGAATCAGTGGCAATCTTGTTTTCATAGCTGTCTCTGGAGGATTTTATGTGGGATTTCAGTTTCTTACTGAGGATAGCTAGGGAGCTCGTCCACTCACAGGATTTTACTCTCTTTTGCAACAGCTTCTTCCTTCTTTTGTAGAGTTTGTTTATAGCAGGGGACCACCAGATTAGCTTCCTTTTTTTGGAGGATTTTGTCATGGTTCTATTAGGGATAGCACGATCCATGCATTTATGAAGGTGCTTATAGAGTGCATTTGTATAAGATTCGGCAGTTGTAACTGTATTGTCCATCTGCATGGGTGTTGTGAAGTTGGCCACTTCTGTCTTAAGGAGCATGAAGATGGCTTTTGAAAGATGTTTTACAGTGGTTTCCTAAATGGGGGGTGGGGGCGGGATGTGGATATCTATGGTGATTAGTTTATAGTCGGATCTGAACAATGAGGAGTTGACTTCAGCTGTGAAACACCGGTCACTCATATTGGTAATGACTAGGTCTAGGATATTATTGCCCTTGGTAGGGGTGTGGATCAGTTGATCCAGGGCATTGGAGTTCATGAATTCTAGGAAGCACTGAGTGAGGGAGTGGGTACATGAGAAGTTTTCCCAGTTAATGGTGGGGTAGTTGAAATCGCCTATTATTAGGGTGTTTGTTTGAACCCTAATATTCTCTAGTATATCAAGAAAAGAGGAGTGGGAATGCTGGGGCTTGGTGGGGGATCTGTAGCAAGCTACAGGGATATAAACCTTGTCATCACAATAAACAAAATATGCTGGAGGGATAGGTTCCTGACCCAGAGATTCCCCAGACTCTGAAATAGACTGTCCATACATGTCAAGCAGAGCACCTCTTTTGCCCTCTTCAAAAGGAACCGTGATGATTGGATGGGAAAAAGGAAATTCACCCCGGGGATCACGTCAGTCACCCTGCTAGACAGAAGTTCAGGGAAGTAAATAGTGTGGGAAGAAATAGCCAAGGAATTGTTATGGCTAGGCGTGTATAGGCCCTAGGGCCGATAGCCTAGTACCAACCTATGAACCCATGACCCTACAATATGGATTGCAGTTTTGCCCAGAGTTAGTTGCAATTGGATAATTTTGGATGCATTATGTTGGGCAACTACAAAAGTAAATTAAGGCACCAAAGTTACACATTGGAAATCAGTCACTGTACCTTATTGCAGAAGACAAACAGTAAGCGCTTTCACAACTTAATGTTGCTTCATCAGACCACATCACTACAACTGATGCTTGGTTAAATACTAGGACAATTAGTATGACATCCCAATTTAAAGAGATATTACTCCACTAACATAAGAACATATATCGATATCCATAAGAAAAATGCATAAAATATATAGAAAGTTGTATATTTACACACAATAATATTTAAAAAAAAGGGGGAATGTCATCCCTGATGGTTATTGTTATTAATATATATATATATATATATATATATATATATATATATATATATATCTGTACTTATACACACACATTTTGTGCACATATAACTATAATAGTACAATAAAAAAAATATATAAAAAACTCATATTTACTGTTTAAGGCGCCTTGCCTTAAGGTAAGGAACTAATGAGGTGCAGCCATTCAAACCAGGATATCTATCTGCTTGTAATTTAGTGATCCATTGTTGTTCTAATTCTTCAGTGTGGTTTTCTACATCACCACCTCTGTTTGTCCTTACTATTTGTTGTAAGATTAAAAATTTAAAACAATGACTACTATCTGTATTCAGGACATGATTAGCTAGAGCATTTGATTGCTTCTGGTTCCGTATGTCCCTTATATGTTCTAACATTCTTTCTTTAAAGCTCCTATTTGTTTTGCCTACATAATAGGCATGGCATGCTTGGCAAAAACAAAAATAAACAACATCGACACTTTTACAATCCTAGTAATTCTTCGTATAAAGTTTAAAACATTTCAGAGGATGAATGTACTCATTTTTAGTGTAGACATGCTGACAAGCAGCACAATTCCTGCACGGGAAGGTTCCCTGTCTGTTTGAGAGATTTTTTCTAAAAGACTGATGTTCTCTATTACAGAGCTGCTGCTTTAAAGACACATTATTTCTAAAACTGAAGTTTGGGGTGTCACCAACTGTGGAAACCAGACCTGGTATTTCATGTAATAAGTGCCAATTCTTTTTAATAATTTCCGTATACTTATTGACATCACTTGCAAATCTAAACACTATTCTAAACTTATTTCTATCAATACTTGTATCATAAGGTATACTTGTATCAGCACTATAAGAGCTCATGTATGGTTTACATCTTGTAGAAACCCACAAGAACCAATGCCTGTCTTCACAGGTCAAGCATGCACCCGAGACACATACCTAGAAATGTCCTCAAAGGACAAGTCTATAGAACCCTACGCCTACATAATAATGATGAAGAGGCAGTAGCTGCTTTAAATAAGTTACAAGACGAATTTAAAATAAGAGGCTATTCTAGCTCAGAAATCACTAGAGTGATAGCAGATGCATGGAAATTGAGATCTACAAGATGTAAACCATATACCTTATGATACAGAGAGTGGTGTAACTTTGGTGCCTTAATTTACTTTTGCTGTTGTGTGTTTTGGGCACCTCAGTGTACCTGCAGCTGTTTGATTTTTGCATCTCATGTTGGGCAACTAGCTTGGAGGTGTGATTATCCTTAATGAAAATGGACACACCCTTGGTCTCCTGGTCCTGGTTAGATGGCTGAAAGGTATGGTTGAGTTATATCCTAGGTAATGCAGGGATGCTCTCTGGAGCCTTGAACCAGGTTTCAGTCACTGCACAGATATCGATATTCTCCATTTCAAGGAGTGCTTCGAGTGAGTCCATTTTGAGGTTTAGACTTCTAGCACTGAGTAGCATTAATCTCAGTTTTTGCTTGCCGGTATCAGTTATGGTGGTGGGTTAGTCATTTGAACCTTGACTAAAAAAGGCACTATAGGGGCGGCAAGACCCTTGGCCAGTATCCGGAATCCCAGGGGCAACAGTTGTAGGCCATCTCTGTCAAAGCATCGTGGCCTGTCAGCCATGTCTTCCCAGGCAGACAAATACTGGATCCCCTTTGAATGACACCAGAAGCTTAGCCAATTGTTGAAGTCACTCATTTTGTCCTTGTACTGTGGTATCATTCTGGGTGAAGGTAGGATGCTACTCAGGGCTAGGGTCATACCTGCCTGGATTACAAGATCAAAGAGCTCCTCCATTTTTCTTTTCATGTAGTCCAGGGAGGTACGTCTCAGGTCATTCACACCAACATGGACAATGACTGAGTCATATTTGTACTTCTTGTGGAGTGACCAGAGTGCGTGCATGCCACATAAAAGGACTTTCTGACCACAATGGCAATGTGGTGGTCAAAAGACAGGTTGCTGTTAACCTGTGTTCCCAGATCTCTTATAATGCCTTCTGTGTTCAGTGGACTACCATCAATGTAGTAATTCAAGAGAACCAGGTTTTTCCCAAGGGGGATGACGACACATTTTTTGACATTGAGCTTAATGCCATGGTTCTGACACCAGACGTTGGTCTCAGTGATGACTTTCTGTAGGATGTCAACATCACTTGGGGAGTTAATAATAGCTCCCAACTTGCAATCGTCTGTGAACTTTGTCAGCCAGAGTCCCTTCATGTTGGCCTGGACTTTCAGACAAGTAGATACCAAACAGGAAAGGACTCAGGACTGAACCCTGTAGGATTCCACTCGTGACTGGTTGGCGGTCTGACTTGGAGTCAGCTATTTTCCCTCTGTGGGTTCTATCTGTGAGCCAGTTTGCAACCCACCTAGTGATATAGCAGTTGATGTCTAGCTTAGTGAGTTTTTCTATGATTCCTGAGTGGGGAATGGTATCAAAGGCCTTAGCCAGATCAAGGTAGGCTGTATGAACAACCTTGCCTTCATCCGCAGCTCTAGTGACTGACTCAAAGAAGTCGACCAAGTTGAGCAGGCATGATCTCCCCTTCAGAAAACCAAACTGTGTAGGATCCAGAGTTTGGAGATTCCCTATATCCTTGTTTATTAAGTCCATGATTATGCATTCCATAGCTTTGCATATTGGACTCATCAGGCGAATGGGATGATAGTACCCAGGTTCTGTAGTCCCTCCTCCTTTGTGGAGAGGGATGACTGTAGCAGTGCGCCATTCGGTAGGGACAAAGCCTGAGGTGAGGCTATGATTGAACTGGGCACAAAGTTGAGGTGCCAGTTCATGCTGTAGTTCATGTAGAACACAGCCAAGGATATTGTGAGGTCCCATAGAAGCTGTATTCTTGGTCTTGGACAGTGATGATTTAATCTGTGCAGAAGTAATACTGGGTGCCTGGCAATCTACTGGTATTGCATTGGTATTTTAGGGGGAGAGGGGTAAAGTTGGCACTGAATCTGTCAGCCAGTATATTTGCAATATCTGTTGGCTCAGTATAGGAGGTACCATTCTGCAGTATCTCAGAGCAAATATGGGTATTGCCAAGGGGATTTTTTGCATAACTATAGAAGGTCTGTGATTGTCTTTACTATCTGCTGCAATTCTGTTTTCATAGCTAGCTTTAGAGAATTCGATGAGGGATCTCAACTTTTTGTTGAGGTTGATAAGGAAGTTTTTCCAGTCTTGGGGCTTTACTTTATTCCACATCAGTTTCCTCCTTCTGTTATAAAGTTTGTTTATGGCAGGAGACCAACAGATTGGCTTTCTTTTTTTGGTGGAGAGTGTCTTGGTTCTATTGGTTATGGCGAGATCCATGCATTTATGTACGTGTTTGTACAGTGCATTGGTGTATAATTAGGCAGTCATGCAACTATTCTGTATTTGCATGGCTGCTGTGAAGTTAGCCACCTCTCTTTTTAGGAGGCCAAAATTAGCTTTGGAGAAGTTTTTCATGATGGTTACCTTTGAGGGGGTGGGAGAGATGGAGATTTTCAAGGTGATTAGTTTGTGGTCGGATCTAACCAGGGAGGAGTTGACTATTGGTGTAGAGCCATAGAAAATGAGACACAGTAAGATGTGGCCATATGTTTTGTGCTGCATAATGATTTCATGGAAAGTTCTGGAGGTCATAAAAATACTTTTTGTATGAGATATGTCAAGGAGGTCTTTGTGGTTTAGGGTGATTACATCTAAGAGCCTTATCATATGTTGGTCTGGGTATCTGGACCAGAAGTGGGTTGAGTGTGTATGATATTCACAATCTGTTTTCATAAGTATTTGTATGTGAGAGCCTTGCTTCTATAGAAATTATATAACTGCATCTCTTACACAGTCTAACAGTTTGTTTAAGAGTTAAGTGGTTGTCATAAAACATGAGAAATTTGCTCAATTGCCTTAAGATCCCAATATCCACCCATTTGGCTGCAGAGGTAGCAGGGAAGTGCACGTCCATCTTTGAATCCTTATTTGATGTTCTACAATGGGTCAGTACATGTTCTACAAGGGGGAGGTACATGCTCTACAAGGGGGTGGTACAAGAGAGGTTTGCAGCTGTCTAGCTTGGTAACTGTAAGAGTACAGATTATAATCAGGACTATCCAAGACCAAACTTTGTTATGCGGGTGCTCTTCTGTGCTCAAATTCATTGTTCTTTGTGCGACTAAGTACTGCAGAAATTTCAGGGTTAGTTTTATATGGGAAGTTTCAATTCTATGTCCCTGCTAACCACCTCTGCATGATGAGCAGCATCATGCAAACACACCAAATTTATACAGGCACAGAAAATGGCAAAACAGGGCAAATAGCCCTCTGACCAATCAAGCAGTCTCATCTAAAGTCTTCCTGTGTGATTCCCAGTTCAGGCAGACCAGGCCACCATTTAATGCCACTCGAAATGCAGACTCTAGCCTTCATAATGTAAAATCACACCGTAGTTAGCCCAAAGTGAAGTCAAACTGGGCAATTAAATAAACTGGCTTGGAACACACAAATTTAAAATGACTACAATACAGAGAAACCAGCAGCAAGATCAGTGTAATGCAATGGCAGTTTACAATGATAAATGGCAGAAAAATACAATAGATCATTTGAAAATGCATCAGCAATACTTTTAAATATCTTATAAAAGTGGAAAAAATCAATTTAAAGTACTTATCTGTGGTAGGATGGTACTGAATACAGTCTGAGTTTTTCTGAGCTCTGTGGAAGTGAGCAAAGCAAAGAGCTGGGAAATATGCCACATTTATAAAGGATAAATTACTAAACAAAGTAAATGGCACTCTTACCAATCAAGCACTCTCACCTAATGCATTCCTGTGTGTTTCTTAGCTCAGACAGGCCAGGCCACTACAAATGCAGTCTAAGGCCTTCTTCATAAGTTTGTAGGCAATTTTTTACTAGGCTAATGACCCCTGTGGGCCTTTTTAAGCCTAGCTAAAGGTGAGACTCAAAGCCTGCACTTTGTGTCTATAATTCAACACTTTTTCCTTTATGCAACCCCCTCCCAACCCCAACAATGAAGGCTAAGGGAGTCAAGACTTGTATCACAGGAAGCAGTTCATTAACAGCTAACAACCATAATCATCTGTGCCAAATGACAATACAAATAGTGGCCGATTCCCATTCCAGGAGTTGAATCCAGGCCACCTGGATAAAAAAAAAAACATGAATCCTAACCAGTAGACAATATGGGACATCTCATATATAGCCACACTGCAGATAGCTAAAAGTGAATTAAAACAGGACAATCAAACATACCAGGTAGAAGCACACACATTTAAAACAACTACAATGCAGAAAAAGCAGCAGCAAGGTCCCTGCAATGCCACAAGTCCCTGTATGTGATGTTGTTGCTGACTGCATGATGGATATCTGTGTTATGTATTACATATTACTAAACATGTTTTCCTTTCTTATGTGGGAACAGAAGAGAATCAATGCAGAAGAACTTTACAAGGTAAAGTCTATCTTATTATATTCTACATCTGTAAACTGAAGTTCTCATTCATTCATGGGAATTAAAGTAAAGGGGATAGATCATTCTTACTGTGGGTATTTTCATTTTGTGTCTTCAAAGGTGATGTACTCTCCAGCTTTTATACCATGGCAATACTTCTGCCTGATGTGTGAGATGACTTTTACTTTACCTATGATGGTGGGAACAATTTGGCACAGTCAAAGGACATAATTACTAACCAGTCAGTGGACAAGACCTCTCAGACTGCAGAACTAACCTCAGACTCACAGGCAAATACTGAAGAACAGGGTCACGGGTGTTGCAGACAAATCTAGGTGGGACGGGATTTCTCTTCTTTGGTGCAGTCTACCTTATTTGCATAAATTGCCACTGGGCACTGGGAGGGCAGGGGTAGTCAGCTTTCTTGTTGCCCAGGAATACCATGCATACTTCCCCTTGACCATGACCCAATAAATGTTCGGGGCAATTATACAGAGAGGGACAGGTTAGGAGCCTCAGTTGTTGCAGATATACTATATGTTTTAAGGGTGTGCTTGATGATCTTAGGGACTACATGTCTCTTATGTGTGACTGAATGGACATGTTTCATCGGCAGCTTGCACAACTCAGGTACTCCTGTGCTCACAGGATATATGCCAGGCATGTGTCTTGTGGCTGCTCTGCTTTGGTCTGCAGGGTTGAGGGGTATCATTTATGAGAAAAGCCTAGGTTAGACCCCCCCCACACACACACACACAGCAGCACCACTTTCACCCTGACATCTGTGGATAAGGTCAGATGGGGATATTCATGAAGACATGGAGCTTATACCACAGGTATTACTGACATCAGACATCATGTAGCAAGCATACCACTCAGCTGTCCAGATTTTTGCAGACTGTCCACGTTTTTGCTTCTTATTTTTTGGTTTGGTCTTCATAAAATATGTGGTTTTCTGGCAAATCACTGAATATTGAAACCACTAAATATTGACAGACATTTGATTTTCAGACATCATATTGTATTGGAAATGCATGCTAATACAAATCCTTTTCTTCTAGCAACTTTCTGCATTTATGAGTGATATTTAAAATATGTCCCTATTTTTGGACCTTTGGCTTCCATGGTTTTAGGCTTTGTCCAGATTTCTTGCACAAAGAGGTTGAGAGGTATGGCATAAAGTATTCTCTAATATACATAGTGCCTATGTCCTTCTAAGGAAAGGGACCTCCTGCGGACAGGGGCATGCTCATAGGTTCATAGGTAGGTACTAGGCTATTGGCCCTAGAGCCTATATAAGCCTAGCCAAAAAGGTACCCTGGCTTTCACCTACCAAGAAAATTATTTTCCTGTGCCCCTATCGAGCTGAGCCACAGATATGATCCCCAGGGTGAATTTCCTATCTCCCATCCAGTCATCAAGATTTCTCTTGAAGAGTGCTAATGAGGAGCTTTGTTTGATATAGATAGGTAGTTTGTTCCAGAGTATGGGAAATCTCTGGGACAGGAATCTATCCCTCCAGCATGTTCTGTTTATTGTGGTGACAAGGCTTAGGTCCCTAGTGCGTGTAGCTCAGAGGGATTGGGATTTCTTTAAGTGGAACATGTCCAACAGCTCTGGGTTTGACATAACTTTGTATGTTAGGCAGAGATTGCCTCTAAGTAGGCAATATGCGATGGAGTAAAGCTGGAGTTTTTGAGATGGTCTGTGTAGGACATCTGTTTGAGGCCAGTAATCCTCTTTGTGAGGTATTTCTGTGGCCTTTCTAGTTGTTGTAGATGTCTTGTGAGCTACATACCAAAAGGGGCGTTGTTCTCCACAATGGGTCTAATGAGTGACGAGTAGAGGGGACAATGACTGCTTTTTTTCCTGGATGAGAAACCTTTTGTGATGAGGTATGCCACTTAGAAGGATTTCCTGACTACTGTGGCGATGTGATTATCAAAGGAGAGACTAGTGTCCACCTGTGTCCCAAGGTCTCTTATCACACTTTCGGTGTTAAGCAGACTACCGCCTCTGTGGTAGTTTATGGGTACAGAGTTTTTACCAAAAGGGATGACAATGCACTTTTTGGCATTGAGCTTGAGGCCATGGCTTTGACACCAGGCATCTTTCTCAGTGAGACCTTTTTCTAGGATGTCCACATCATTAGGAGTTTCGATTATGGCTCCTAGTTTGCAGTCATCTGCAAACGTCATTAGCCAAAGACTTTTTTTGTTAGCCTGTACTTCTGAGAAATAGATACCAACCAGGAGAGGACCCAGGACTGAACCCTGTGGTACTCCACTTGTCACTGGTATGAAGTAGGATTTGGAGTCTGCTACTTTCACAGTGTGGGTTCTGTCAATGAGCCAGTTGGCAGCCCATCTTGTAACATAGGGATTTATACCTAGTTTAGTGAGTTTATCTATAATTCCAGAGTGGGGGGTGGTGCTGAAAGCCTTGGCGAGATCTAAATAGGCTGTGTGAACCACCTTACCTTCATCTACAGCTTTGGTGACCACTTCAAAGAAGTCTATCAGGTTTAGGAGACATGATCTGCCTTTTACAAACCTGAACTGGGTGGGGTCCAGACTTTGGAGATTACCAATGTCATTGTTTATTGGTTCCATGATAATATGTTCCATAGCCTTGCAGACCAGGCTCATCAGGCTAATGGGCGGCTGTTCCCAGGGTCCATGATGGCTCCCCCTTTGTCCTTTGTTGAGTGGGATAACCATCACTGTGTGCCATTCAGTGGGCACAAGGCCTGAGGTGAGACTATGCTTGAACATGGTACTTAGGTAGGGTGCCAGTTCGTTCTGTAGATCATGTAGAACACAGCCTGGGATGTTGTCAGGCCTCATGGATGCTGTGTTCTTGGCTTTGGAGAGTGTGTTTTTTACCTGTGCAGCCATGATTACAGGAACTTTGTATTCTTCCGGTATAGAGATGGGCCCTTTAGGGGATGAGAGGGGGGTTAAGTCAGCACTGAACCTATCTGCCAGGATGTTGGCAATATTAGTTGTTTCTGTATATTTAGTGCCATTGTGCTGTAACTCAGAGATGATATGAGTGTTGCCATTGAGATTCATGTCATAGCTATAGAATGATTTGTGGTTGTCTTTAGAATCAGTGGCAATTTTGTTTTCGTAACTAGCTTTGGAGGATTTTATGAGGGATCTTAGCTTTTTACTGAGGCTGACAGGGAGTTTCTCCAATCATGGGATTTTACTCTTTTTTGAAACAGTTTCTTTCTTCTGTTGTAGAGTTTGTTTATGGCAGGATGCCACCAGATTAGCTTTCTTTTTTGTGAGGATAGCATCTTGGTTCTGTTAGGGATTGCAAAATCCATTCACTCGTGTAAGTGCTTATAAAGTGCATTTGTGGAGGATTCAGCAGTTGTACCTCTATTGTCCATCTGCATGGGTATCATGAAGTTTGCCACTTCTGTCTTAAGAAGTGTGAAGTTGACTTTGGAGACATTGTTTACAGTGGTTTCTCTAATGGGGGGTGGGGGCACGATGTGGATGTCTAGGGTGATTTGCTTGTGGTCAGATCTGACTAATGAGGAATTGACCTCTGGTGTGGAACACTGGTTGCCCATGTTGGTAATGACCAGGTCTAGGATATTGCTGCCCCTGGTGGGGTTGTGGATAACTTGATTTAAGGCCTGGAATTTATGAATTCCAAAAAACATTGAGCAAAAGAGTTGGTACATGAGTAGATTTCCCAGTTAATTGGCAAAATGCCCACACTTCTCCTGTGGCTTACTTGAACTTATCATTATGAGCTCCTCATAGTGCTGCAATATCTCTGAGTCTATGTCCTGGCACACGCACACACACGCACACACACACGCACCCCCCACACACACACACCCACACACACCCACACACGCACACACATGCACACACACGCGCACACACACACACACACACACACACACACACACACACACACACACACACACACACACACACACACACACACACCCACACACACCCACACACACACACACACACACACACACACACACACACACACACACAATGTCTCCAATAACCAGTTCCTCACAAATGCACAGACATTACAGCCTTCTCTTCTTTGAAAACAGTTTCACATAGGCCCCAAAACCATGTCTTCCACACACAGCACAAAGTTAATGTCACTTAAGATGTAACCAACTAATTTTCTGGTGGAATACATTGCACTTTGTCAACCCACCACCTGTGTAAATGATAATAACTGTGCCCTTCCTTCTCTATTTTGCTATTTGGGTAGCCTATGACTGATGTCATTTTGTCTGTCTATGCATGGGTGAGCACAGCTTGATTTCAGGTCTGTAAACATCAGTCGTATTATTCTGGGTAGGCTTTAATATGGTCAGTAATTATAAGCCAGCTGCTGCCTCATAGCCAATGCCACTACATATTGTGCCCACCTTTATCTGACATGGTCCTTCCTGCTGCCAGCACCTCTTCTATTACCTGATTTTGTTCCTCCACTGCTAACTGGTGTGTTCCTCCTGCATGCATACGCCTCACTGCAAATGTTTCCTGTATGTTCTGTTGTGTAACACTGCATGTACTCAGAAAATATTTGTATATGTCCCAGGGTTATATTTCAAGCAGCAAAAGCCTATCTTTAGCAGGTCAAACACACATTTGATGATGACCAATATTGCAACAAGGTGGAGTTGTAGCCAATGTCTGTACATTTCTGATGGATGTCATAGACTATGGCTCCAGGGCATATCTGGAAATTGCCAATAAAATTCTCCAGTGGAAAAAAATACCCTTCACAAACCATTAATATAGTTTACATGTGTGTGATATGTGGAACTCACAGGTACTTCCTGGACAGCTTGCAGTCACACTGTAAATTATACCCTGTATAAAACAGAACACCAGCCAACTGGTGATTTGGTAGCCCTAACAGTTATTGTACCACCTTAACAGTTAGTGTACCGTCTTCTGAACTCATGGGATGGGGACAGTATTTTCATACTTCTATACACCACAGTATTTCAGGGAAATGGGCTATGTTATAAAAGTATACAAGAAAACCACGTATACTCCCCAGCACCCTGCAGTATGCTGTCAAGGAACTAGTGCAGTTCCTTTTTTTGCATGGGATACCTCTACTATCCCCCGGATTCTCTATAGCTTTCACGGCATGCAAGACTGGTGCAGGAGCTTAAGCAGGAAATATGTCAGCATTGCAACCCAGGAACAGCCTGCAGGGGTGTGCATGAACGCTCCTGCACTAATCCTGCATGGGCTAAGCCCTTGTATGCAAATCACCTCATTTGCAGGAGAAATCTATGCAAATGAGGTGATTTTTTAATCCAGGAAGCTTGCAACCGTCCGTGCAGGACTAGTGCTATCTGCAGAAATGTACTCGGTTAGTAACTGAGTACATTTCTGAAAAATCCAAAATGGAGCTGTGACAGCTCCAAATAAAGGCTGCATATTATGTAGTAAGCATGCCAATGGCCAAGTATAAGGCCATTGGCATTGCAAACAGTAAAAATACACAAAAATCAACTTTTATTTTTTTTTAGCTGATCTTGGCTGTTTAAGCGTAGGGCAGAGGCACGCAAATGGGATTGGGGGAAAATAACAACTAAATTAAGCAATCTAACTAAAATCAGTATACTGCCAAGCAAGTCAATGGCAGGCAGTAGACAACATGGCCAGTGAGTAGTGGTTGCTAAGGGGGGAGGCTCAGTGTGAGACATGTAACTATGAATTAGCAGGCAATCCTATGCAAATGAGGGGAAGGATAGTGAATCCCAATTTTCATCAGCATGTGAGTCAGGTCCCAAATAGTGCCTTTTTAGGCAAGGCTCAAATTCTAAACCTACCACCCTAGAACACCAAAAAGGAAAAAAACTAAGGGTAATGCTGCTCAATGCCAGAAGTCTCACTCTCAAGATGCACGCACTCGAGGCCCTTCTCAATATGGAGAACATCGATGTCTGTGCTGTGACAGAAACCTGGTTCAAGGCTCCTGAGAGCACCCCAGCACTAACAGGTTTCACCTCATATCATGCGTTCCGGCCCCAAAATCCGGACAACACCAAGAAAGGAGGGGGGGTGTCCATATTCATAAAGGACACCCACACCTCAAGGTTGGTGGCAACGCACGATGCATCGGAGACCATCCAGGTGCAATTAACCATAGGCAAGACTGCTCTGCAATTTGTAGCATGTTACAGGCCACCCTCTCAAACTCAGGAACCTCACATGGCCTTCCTGAAAACATTGGAGGGATAAATGTATCTCCAAACACCATCATACTAGGTGACTTCAACTACCCTAATATAGACTGGGAACACTACTCAAGCCCGAACACTCTAACCCAAAGATTCCTGGAGTTCATAAACTCAAATGCCATGGAACAACTAGTCACCTTCCCCACAAGAGGAGAAAACATACTTGATCTCATCATCACGAACATGGGATCAAAATGTTCAACACGGGAAGTATACCCCTCACTGGTGAGATCAGATCATAAACTAATCTCGCTGGAGGTCCTCATCCGCCCCACCTGAAACAAAAAGACCACAGTGAAAAACTTCTCAAAAGCCGATTTCACACTTCTAAAACTAGTGTGGTCTCCTTTAAGGCCCCTGAGCCAGTGGTAAACATTACTCAAACCGCTGAATCACTTACAAATGCCTTCTACCAGCACCTACAGGACTGCATGGATCAGGCAATCCCAAACAAAACTAAGACTCTCTGTACCAAAGGCAAGCATCCAGTCTGGTGGACCCCAGCCATAAACAAGCTCTACAACAAAAGGAGGAAGCTACTACAAGATAGAGCAAAATCCTTGAAAGGTAAGACACCTTTGATCATTATAAGTAAAAAACTAAGAGCTCTCATAAAATCATCCAAGGCAAATTTTGAGAGAAAAATCGCCAAGGACTCTAAAGACAATTATAAGGCCTTCTTTAGCTATGTTAGAAACCTAGGAGGAAATTCCCAGATATGCTCAGAATTAGTTCAAAATGATGTGAAAATTACTGAACCTACACACATTGCTAACATACTGGCTGACAGGTTCAGTGCAAACTCCCTCCCCAAAGGAGAGATATCTATTCCAGAGGATTGTAGCCCCAAACATCTCCAACGCCCAGGTGAGAACTGCCCTCACTAAGGCAAAAACACAGCATCCATGGGACGGATGGTGTCCCCGGCTGTGTGCTTCATGAACTCAACGAGGAATTAAACCCACAGTTAGGACAGCTGTTTAATCTTAGCCTCACCTCAGGATACGCACTCCAAGGAGTGGCGCACAGTGACTGTGGTCCCACTTCATAAGGGTGGTGCCTCCACAGACCCTGGAAATTACCGCCCCATTAGCTTGACAAGCCTTATCTGCAAAGCCATGGAGAGGATCATAATGGAACTCATAAATAAAGACATAGGGAACTTGCAGACTTTGGATCCAACCCAGTTTGGCTTTGTCAAAGGCAGATCCTGCCTCTTAAACTTGGTTGACTTTTTCGAGACAGTCACCAAGGCCATTGATGAGGGAAAGGCAGTCCATACAGCCTACCTCGACCTGGCAAAGGCCTTCACACAATACCCCACTCAGGTATCATCGAAAATCTCATCAGCTTGAATGTAAACCCATACATCACAAGATGGGTTGCAAACTGGCTAAGTGACAGAACCCACAGGGTCAGAGTTGCTGGAGCCATGTCAGACTCAAAGCCTGTCACAAGTGGTGTCCCACAGGGCTCAGTCCTGGATCCACTCTTGTTCGGCATCTACTTTTCTGAAGTACAAGCAAACACAGGAGGGTTATGGCTGACAAAGTTTGCAGATGACTGCAAACTGGGCGCCATAGTCGAAAACACATCTGACACAGATATCCTCCAGAAGGGCCTCACAGAAACAGATAACTGGTGCCAGAGCCATGGCCTGAAGTTAAATGCCAAAAAATGCATAGTCATACCCTTCGGGAAAAACAAGGTTACCCCTAGCTACCATATAGGTGGCAATCCACTGAGCACAGAAAAAGTCATCAGGGATCTGGGGACCCAAGTTGACAGTAGCCTTTCATTTGACACTCATGTTGCTAATGTAGTTAGGAAAACCTTCTATATCGCCCACCTGATCATGAAGGGATTCACATCTAGATCAAGGGAGGTCATCGTCCCCCTGTACTCATCACTCATTAGACCTATGATTGAGTACAATGCCCGCTCGAATGTATCTGACCAGACACCTGCTGCAGCTTGAAAGGCCCCAAAAGTTCCTCACCAAAAGGATAAAGGGTCTCAAAAATATGTCTTATGCTGCCCGACTGAAAGAATTCCAGCTCTATTCAGTCTCATACCGCTTGCTCAGAGGTGACCTGTGCCTGACATATAAGGCCATGTCAAACCCAGATTTGATGAATATGCTTCACCTCAAAAATCTAGATCCCTCAGAACCACAAGGGCGGGAGACTTAAACCTTGACACGGTTATAAATAGAACGTGCTGGAGGGACAGATTCATCACCCAGAGACTCCCTATGCTGTGGAACAAAATCCCGGTACATGTAAGGCAGAGCACCTCGCTGGCCTTGTTCAAGAGGAATCTTGACCAATGGATGGGAGATCGCAGATATACCCCAGGGATTACTTCAGTGTCACTGCTTGACAGAGGCACAGAAAAATGATAGGCATAGTTTTTATTCAAACTAAAGGGGTGGCGAAAGCCACATAACTATGGGCTAGGCTTATAAATGCCCTTGGGCAGATAGCCTAGTATGAACCTATGAACCTATGAACCTATGAAGAGTAGGAATAGCTTGGTGCAAGCTTAGGTGTTAGGTGACATCATGGGGGAGGTGTCAGGCATACTGTAAGCGGATTGAAGCCCTGTGGGTTGGGTTTGCTCCTAGCTTAGCACAGTTAAGCTAGGGGGTGTGTCTAAACCTGCCTACTACTCTTTATAAAGCCTAAGTGGGTGTGAGAGCCACGCACAGGGTTTTACAAGAACAAAAAGAAGTTAAACCAGGAAATAGCAGCAGTGTGCACATTTGGGCACTCTGTTTGCATGGCGTGCACCTCTGCTTAAACTGGAAGGCAATGGAAAGGGAAAACAGCAGTAGGAAGGTAATCAAGGAGAACTAGCTTAGCTGGCAGGTGAAATGTATCAGAATCAGCCAATTACACAGGCAGCAGACCAGCCCAGCCTCGAACACTACTATAAACTATGCAAACACCTTCCCCACTGTTTTTTCCCACACTCTCCACCACCGTTGTAAACAAGCGGGGAACCTTTAACACTCATAACAGCAAAATGATAGGGGCTGTAATAGCTATCATATAACAACTTGTCGAAGAGGCTGAGGATGTGAATGCTGTAGACCAACCCACAGTGAGGAGACAGAGAAGAGTGTACAGACCCAGGGTAACCTACCAGGAGCTACATGAGCTGGAGATAGTGGTGCACTATAGGGTGGACAGGGACCTCCTGCAGCAAATTGTTGAGCTGTGCTGGCCACGCCTGGCACATAGAACTAACAGAGGGAAACCCATCCCAGTGGATACCAAGGTATGTGTAGTCCTATAAATACTACCTACAGGTACCATCCAAAGGCCAACTGGGGATATGATGGGGATTACACAAGCATCAGCATTCAGTTCTCGGATGCCATGTCAGCACATGTCGGTGAGCACGTATGTTTCCCCGACACCCATGAGGCGTTGTCCAGCAATATGCAACTGTTCCACCAAATAGAAGAATACCCTGAGGTAGTGGGTGCTATAGACTGCACACACATACACATCAAAGCACCACCCATGATTCCCACATCTGGCATCTGATTCAGCTGTACCAGAGATTTGCCAATGGGGAGATCCCTGACAGTCACCTAATGGGGCACACTGGATATGCACTGGAGCCATGGTTGATGACAACCATCAGAAATGCACACACACCCGAACAAGAACTCCATAATGAGGCACACGCACAGACCAGAATTATAGTAGAGTGTGTGTTTAGAATGCTCAAGTCATGGTTCCGGTGCCTGGACACATCTGGTGGAGCCTTGCTGTACTCACCAGCTACATGTACCCAAATTTTCCTTGTATGTGCCATGCTACACAATATGATCCTGTGGAAACAGCTGCAGCAGGAACAGCATGGCGCAGGGCCACACAGCCCCCCACCATTGCCAAGGCCTTCACAGGCACAGAGTGGCTCGGAGGAGGAACAACATGAGCCTGCCCCAGTAGGCAGAAGGAGGCATGTCCAGTATGCCCTGGCCTTGGCAAAGACACAACGCATAGCACAATACACTGACACAGGAGGGACCGAGGGAAAAACACCTATCTATGACTCTCACATACAGTAAAAGGGATGCCAAACATTACACTACCTGTGCTTAACCATGTGTAGGGAGTGTACTATGTGCATCTGACATAGGCAGCCCTGCAGCACCACCCTCAGTACTGGGACACCCACAAGGTAAGTGACTCACACATGCCAGTCAAGGGGGTTCACATACCCAACAACAGTCACAACCAGCAGGATAGGTGTAGACCAACACAAACAAAGGCTGTGCTATGGCCTCTGAATGAGGCCTATGGGTAACCCCCCCAGGCCTACACAGACAAACTACAGCAGGTCAGGCAGTGGGATGTCAGTTCTGTAGGGTAGGATGTCAGAAACTAATATGTAGGTAATTAAAGGCTAAGATCTGTAGTACACTGGTATGCCTCTAGTGAGCATGATAAGTAAGACTACAGACTGAAATGGAGTTCCCGACATACCAGTACAGTCCAGTACAGTCCTAGCAAATGTGTACAAGTGTTAGGTGTGCCCCCCCCCTGCGTAGAAATGTAGTCACAGTCAGGTGTGCCCCCACAATCCTGTGTAGAAACATAGAAATAGTCAGGTGTGCCCCCCATCCTACATAGAAATATAGCAACAGTCAGGTGTGCCCCTCAATCCTGTTTAGAAATATAGAAATAGTCAGGTATGCCCCGCCATCCTATGCAGAGATCTAGTAACAGTCAATGCCGAATGATCAATGGATACCCTGCAGAGACAGCATGCTACCTGTAAGTGTACAACACAAAGGTCAGCACTGCAGTACAAATTACCTGGACTCAAGCCACACATTCAGTACAGACGGCCATACTGGGCATGCCCACACACTTAGAGAAATGAAGGCAATGTCAGTCAACAACCTACTGAAAGGTCATACTGGGCATGCTCACACACAAACACATGAAGGCCATGTCTGCAAACACCAGTGGACCAGACATATCTGGCAGCCACAGATGTTAGTGCAGACACTCCTCAGTATGCACCACTCATGCTTTGCACGCACAGTGGATAGGAATACAAGCATATATGTAAGGACAACACACTATAATAAGCCAAAGGTAGACATACATAGATGTGTGGAAGAGGGTGACTATGACAAGGAGCCATCCAGGCCTGTCCCACCCAGCACACAGCCAAAGGGCCACAACTACATGAGGATCAGATGTCACTCACTGCAGATACTAGCCACTGGTATCTCTCAGCATTACAGAGTATGTGGTGCACGTGCCAGCTGTGCAACATGACTGTTCAAGGAAGTGGTCATCTAGCAGCTGTATACACGTATCTGTGAAATATGACCCAGGTTGTGCCCGCATGTTGTGCGTCAACCCCCAGATGAATGGGTTATGGCCCATGCACACACACTGCCCTCCCCATAGCCACACTATGACAAGCATGCTGCAGTCATCCACTGTGAAATACACCTTTGGGAGAGTTTTAACCCAGCAATCTTTGTGGTGCATCCCAGAGCTGCATACTGCTGTAGGCTGCTGATGTCATCCACCTATAAATACACCTCTGGGAAGGATGCATCCTTGTAATCTTTGTGGTGCATCCCATGACTGTGCATTGCTGTAGTGTGATAAAATAGTTTGGTAGGCGTTCTAACCCGAGCCTTCACAACTGTGTGTGTGTGTGTCTGTCTGTGTAGAGAGCAATGTTTTTTTTAGGGTAATCACACTTTCTACAATTGAAATGCTCTACTTTGCTAAGGTGGCTGATATCGTCCACCTAGAAATACACCTCTGGGGAGATTTTAGCCCAATAATCTCTGTAGCACATGCCATAACTGTGTACTGCTATAGTATGATAGATTAGTTAGGTAGGTGTTTTAATACCAGACTTGGCAAGTTTGTATGTGTGTCTGACCCTAAAAGAGATCAATGCTTTTTAGGATAGTCAAGACTCGATAAAATTTGTATGCTCTACTTTGTCAAGGTTGCTGGTGTCATCCACCTAGAAATACACCTCTGGGAAGGATGCAGCCCACTAATTTCCATAGTGCATGCCATAATTGTGTACTGCTGTAGTGTGATATAGACCTCTGTTAGGGGTTCTATACCCACACATGCCAGTTGTGGATGTTTTGTGTGTGTTTCAATGTCTATGTAGGGAGCAATGTATTTTAGGCTAGTCACACTCAGTACATGTCAAATGCCCTACTTTGGCAATCCTGCTGATGTCATTCATTGTGAAATACACCTTTAGGGAAGGAGCTCTCCATTTATCCCTGGGGTATGTCCTATAACAGCTCCATGTTGTTGTGCGATTATAGACCTCTGTTAGGGGTTCTATACGCAAATGTCAGCTGTGGATGGTTTGTGTGTGTGTCACTGTCTGTGTAGGAAGCAATGCATTTTAGCCTAGCCACACTCACTACAGTTTGAATGTTCTACATTGGAAATCCTGCAGATGTTATCCAATGTGATATACACCTTCGGGGAAGAAGTACTCCAGTAATTTCCGTGGCTCGTATTATAACTGTGTAGTGCTGTAGTGTAATAAACAAGTTTGGTAGGGGTTCTACTCCCAGACATAACAGATGTGTGTTTGTAACTTGTATCCTGTGTGGAGGTAGGTGTGAGTGTGTGACACCTGGGCCCAATATGGAGTGGGTTTTGCAAATTTCTTATATGGTAGCCGTAGTATATATCACAATGTCCACTGTACAGGGATAACAGATGTGGAATAGCCATGAGGCTGGGGTGCAAATTCATACCGATACATGTGACATCAAGGCCAGGCAATCACAGTTTGCAACCCCAGTATTACCCAGAGCACACTCTCAACCCATGTCTCATACACACACACACACACACACACACACACACACACACACACACACACACACACACACACACACATGCCGAGGCAACAGCCAATATGTGTGTAGTACACTGCATATTGGCCACTGATAGTAAATATGGAGTGATTGCAGTGGCCTATAGAGGGCATGATGCCCTGTCCATCTGTCCAATAGGCACATACATGCAGACAGTGCACCTTCCCCATGTTCCCCACTGGACATCTGCAACACCTGCAATGCCATCACATGTGATCCACTAAGGACATACCATGCCCGAAAAAATTCCCTGTATGGACAGATGCCACTGACACCAGGGAATGCCATTTGCATGCTATCAATGTAGGTACAGGGTTAACCTGCTGTCCATTACCAGTTCCTGCCATAGGTGACCAAGACTGGCACATCTGATGATAATCTGTGTGCACAACATTGGCCCGACATCCTAGATACAGTTCCACATGTCACTGTACATGCATGTGGAAGGTGTGCACATCCCAGTCACCGTCCATGTCATGGACTAAGGAACACATACATGGCAAGTGATGCACAGCATTGGCCAAATGCAATAGTCACCCAGTTGACTGGATGGTGGATACAATACCCACCTGTGTGGGCAAATGCAGAAACCACAGCCCTGAGCCACAATGCAGACCATTGTCATGTGGCCTGATGTTAAGGTATACCCATCATCTAGCCTTGTATAGCTGTCTGGCACAGTCAACCACCACATACCCATGCAGAAATGCACCCATGCATGTCAGTACTGGCACCCTGTGTGTTTGTGTGTGTGTTGTATGATGCGTATGATCACATCCACACTCACTACAACCCCAGTGGCATACTGAAGCATGCTGTCTGATGTCAGACACCTCCCCATACTCTTTGCCCATATAACCTCCATATAACCCATGTGATGCATGTGATACCTGCACAGTAATGTGTTGTGGCAATCTCTCTAGTGATGAGCTGCATCCCTGGCCCTGCCAAGTGTGTCAATGTGTGTGTGTCCCTGTGAGAGTGTGGCTGTGTTGACGCTGGCGCCTGTTCATGTGGACAGGCACTTGTAATTCACCTACCATATAGCTACCATATCTCTGTTGCAGATGTCAATCACCATCACATATATGTTCGGAGGACTCCACAACAGGTAACCTATGTGGTGCATCCAATAACTGCATAGGACTGTGATAGCACTACATAGTCATCAGGTGGTTGATACCCTAAGCTGGTTGGTGTGTGACACAAACATGCTTAAGTTTTACTCTCCCATCTCTCCCTGACTTGTCATTGCCTCTGTCTGCCTCTCTCACTCCTTCACTGGTGGATGTGGAGACCTACACCTGCTTTGTTTAGCCAGCAGCATGTGCGTTTTAAATGATGCTCATGATCAGCTGATGGCCTGTGCATGAATTGCAGTGCTCCCCTAGCTGATTGCATGTGGAACAGCTGTGGTAACATTCCCATAGCCAATTGCATGGAAACACACTCCAATATCTAGGAACATCATGTTGGTGTTGGGCCTTTCCATTCATTGTGCACAGGAACTTGAGCTGTTGTTTGGCAAACAACATCTCAGATGGATTGGGGATTTACCTCTGACAACATACACTGTGGAAACAGGCCAACACACAGGAGGGGGATATGCCTGACCTGACTAAAGACTGTAACTGCTGCTATACTGCATTCGGGGTAATGTTGGTTTAACAGGGTGTGTGCGGATATGACTGCCCTACATGTATTAATACCTGTCATGTCAGTTCTATGTTTATGAGGACTCCCCATCTGTAGGGTCATCTGCAGACTGTGCAGTGTGTGGTGCCTTTGGTTTCATGTGTTACCCACAGTGCATGTATCTGTGAACCGCAGAAGGTAGTGTGAGGATTGCAGTCTGTAGATGTTGAAAGCTGGGACAGTTACTGACTTCATATCCCTCATAGGACATATTTTGTGACAAACCCTGTTACAACAGTAAATGTAAAATGTTATCACAGCAACATGTCAGTATTGGCCCTGTGTATGTGCTTCCAGCAACACCTCTGTCAAGCTTTGTACATATGTCATGCAATAAGAGATGCATATGTGCTATGCACCATAATTAGTGTCATCATATCTGATAACAAGCCACTGAGATATCAGACTGCTACACATGTTATGTACAGTAGGGGTTATATTTAATGACATAACCCGGACATTCTGTGGTTGTTTGTACAGTGCTGACTTCTGTGTACTTATGGTGAATGTCGACAGTGTGTTTGTATTGTTAATATGTACCTTGGCCTGTGTACAGACTGTGGTAGATGTCGTCATTCTAGGTCCCATCCTATCTGATGTCACATGCTGCTCCACTGTATGTTACCGTATTGGCTTACATGTTTGTAGGGCCATATACACACATGTCCCATACCACAGACAGGCATCAGACCACACTGTGTAGTGGCCCAGTATATGTCAGGTTAGTAAGTGAGTGGCACATATGAGGATGGTGTTGAACAGATAGTCCATATACTTTAATATTATGCTAGCTTACCATATGTGGCTGTGGATGTATTTATATTGGTTGTGGTTATGCACTTCCACACAGGTGTATCTTCCCCTGTGCTGTGACATGCCTGTAGAGCCTGCTATATATGCAGGTACATGTGCATTCCCCCATAGGAGATGTAGGCCAGTGTTGCGCTAGTCTGCCTGTAGCCTGCACAGTGCTTTGTTACATGCCTAGCAGCTTAGTGTACTTACCCAGTGAGATGCCATGTGCAGATGCTTGATAGATGGACTACTGCCAGGCCTCCCTTAACAGTCATGTATGTCAGATGGAGTGGTGGGATGCTGTACAGATGTATGTCAATATCTAGAGGGTAGTATATGGCCATGGCATCTCTGTGCCAGCAGTTATTATGTGTCATGACAGATAGGAGTGTGTGAATATATAACCTATGGGGGAGAATGTATACCAGTCATTATGTGTTATATTTATCTACATGGCTGTTAACATCCATATTGTCAGGCTTGGGCGACATATTTCACACTAAGGACTGTACAGAGTGTGTCAGAATGTCCACATCTATTGGCCAATATCTCTGCTGTAGTCCACAGGAGTATTACGTGCTTGCAGTGGTGCTGTACTATGATGTTCTTAGGGTGTTTGTCAGTAGACAATGGCACACATGTGAAAAGCAGATGTGACCTCCCACACACACCATGTCTGTGAAAACAATCCCTATTACAGTAGCAATAGTCTACTAATATACCTGCTATACGTACCGACATCCCCTTGCACTACAGAGTTGGGACTATAGGTGCTTAGGTACGGCTACACCCCATGTTCAGGACATATGGTGAATATATATGTACATATGATTATCCAGATATCTATATAGATAATTACATATGTACATATCGGCATATATAGATGGGTGTGTATGTGAACATAGATATGCATATACACACCCAGATATATACATATACAGAGCATTATATGTCTACACATATACAGATAGTGATACATATGCACATATACATATACCACGCTGCCATTCCTGCCAGCGGTCCACTGCTGTTGTATCCCCCACACATACAGTGAGGCTGGGGCCATATATGTGTGGGCTTCACCTACACAATACATGTGTGCCCATATGCACTCCAGAGGCCAGTGTATGTAACAGTGGTATATGGCCCTGTATTATTGAGTCTTGGAGGGATGCACCATACATAACCTAGGCTGTTACAAAATGTGGGGGTATTAGGGTTGAGCGGCCGTAAGGTATCTGGATGTACAGAACCATACATTTCACCTTTCTTGATATTACTTACATAAAGTAGGTTACTGCAGGCCTACTGCCTCCTGCCATACAGACTGTTCTGTTTGCCAGTGCGCCTGTTATGGTGTCAGTTATGCCTTGTTATGTATCAGTTACATCCCATTCGGCCAACTGAAGTCTGTAACACCTAGTGATTGTGTACAGAGTGTAGATAGGGGCTGCTGGACTATACACCTGCATCACTTACTGCTGATTGTGTAGTATCCTATGGCCCAGTCTGTCATTACTATTGTACGATGTGAAAGCCTTGGCCTGGACAGCAACAGTTGTGGACCTTTCCAGACTACTGTATTAGTATAACTGTTTCAAAATAGCATTACTCTGTTTAAATGGATGTCAGTGTCTGAGCAGCTATATGACATGGCATATACATCTGTAATAGTACACAAATAAAGATATTCCATTTCTGCAAACCTGTGTGTGGTGTTTTATCGTATGACCTCTCTGTGGGTATATGTTGCAGGCAACATATGTCATTTGTATGGGTGGCTCAACCAGTGTCCAGTTTTTAGGGTGTTAACTGTAGGCATAGTGGCTGTTCCATATTGAGTGCGCCTACTACATAAGTATCTTACTGTACATATCTCTGCGTGTGTATGTGTAGTCACATGTATATCTATATATATGTGTGTGTGTGTACATATATATATATATATATATATATATATATATATATATATATATATATATATATATATATATATATATATATATATATATATATATGTTTCTACATATATGTGTCTGTGTATATGTATCCTGGGGATGTTGATAGCTTCCACATTTTACATTTCCTATGGGAGCCAGACTGTACTGCATGATATGTTACCACTACCAGCCTGACATCATACAGGTGGGATGTAGTACTGTTAACATCTTGTGCCCATATCGTGTCATTACCTGGTTATGGGATCTGCAACACTACGTAGTGTATTGCAAGGCAGACATGTTTGGTTGCGGGGGGTGGGTATACCTATTCATACAAGACGCATATTGTTTGGGGCCTTTCAACCCCATTACTGGTGCATGTGGACATTTATGATTTAATCTCCCATTGATATCTACACATGTATGTCCATATATACCTATATGGATATATATATAGATATCTGCTTACATATATATAAATATGTCCGTATATATATATATATCTATATATATATATATATATATATATATATATATATATATATATATATATATATATGTACATATATACATATATATATATCTGCTTATAAATATGTAGCTTGCTGTGTATATGTAGACATATAGGTGTAAACATATATATGTGTCGATGTAGGCATTTGCATGTATATATGATCATATATATTAATATATACGTATATATATATATATATATATATATGATGTCGGCATACATTCTCTGTACTGTTGCATGACTGGGCTGGATGATATGTTTCTGAAAACATCAGATTTATGTATATGTGGCATGGCTTAGAGGCAAATCACTTTGTCTATGGTGTGCAGGGTCCTGGGTTCAAACTTTACAGAGGCTGTTTATTTTGTTGCTGGGCAGAACACAGGTCATTGGATACAGAGTTATTAAGCCACTTTAAAGGAGTTGTATGTGAGTTTGCATAGAGGTAAGCACCGCTAACTTTTGGTTACAGTTTCTTATACTCAGTTCACTTCTAAATTGCTTAATCTGTGTAGGCAGTGCTTACCCTCATGCAAACAGGCTTAGACCCGCTTACTGCTGCTTAAAAGTGGCTATTCCCACTTACCCCCGTGCTAATTTCTTTAAAAGAAAAGAAAAAAGGGTTGATAGGAAAGTGGTGAAAAAGGGGCACAAAGAGGGAAAGACAGTAGGGAAAATAGCTAGGAATGTGCAGAAGGGGTGTAGGGAAGGTCCATAGCTGCCAATTTCTTCTACAGCAACAGCTGTGCATATACACTGAATTTGGAGGTAGATTTGGACACTCAAACCCCTGGGAGAGAGGTGAGAACAACAATAATAAGTTGTGATGTCAATTAGACCAGATTACAAGTGTCCAGTGGACACATGTGCGAAATGGATAGCTATGTATGGGGTGACATTTTTTTGTGGGAACAGATTGCCCTTTTTCTTCAGGTGAGAGTGGGATGCTGGGGATGGCTAGTAGGTATATTTGGGTAGGTAGGTTGGATAAGTTAACAGACAAGACACACAAGATGCATACAGGGGCAGTATATGACACATGTGGGGGTAAACACCTTGATGGGGAGGGTTGTTTTGATATCGGAAGCCCGCAAGCCCCCTAGTGGTAACAGTGGGACTGAGGTCCCCAACCATGGGCAGTCACCACTGCACCTTCACAGCTCCGAAGGTGGCTGTGCAGGGGGCTGAGCCACAGAGCCAGGCTGACTCTCTAATCACAGCATGTGGCCCTCAAGCTGACATAGAATATCACCAAACTGCTAGTTGATCGCTCTACGCACCATGAACCCAACCTGGTGACGGGTGACAGGTGCCTCTCTGTACCCACTCCCAGGGGGGGTGAGCCCCATCCACTGAGGCAGTTTCACCTGAAGGTGGTGCAGAACCAATGGACAGGGGGGGGTCCGGGGTTGGGCTGCAGACATGCTGGTGCCTGGTGCCTCGGCCAGCTGAGGTGGGACAGGTGGGTCTGCTGGGGCCAGCCTTCCCAAGCGTGCTATAGTGCTTAGATTTCATCATCATATATGGGCTAGTAATAGTCAACACATTCCAGGGTTAGGTATAACAGCATGCATAGATATTCCCATTAACCCAGACACCAGATACAGAACAGTTGCATAGCAAATAAAACACATGCATATATGGGACCACAGTGATAATAAGGACAGCATGCAGGTATGTTGATGGCACCATGCCAACAATGTTGGAATAATTCAATATGGCAAATGCATAGGAACCATTAAAATATTTTTCAAACCAATGGACATTATCAAAGTAAGTACATACCTGTTGGCGTGGGTATTTTGATTATTGCTGGAGATAAGGTGTGGGGGGGGATGCCAATTAACAAGTAATGTATTCCTGTAGTCCACATTACCTTCCTAGTCAGTGCTATCTGTACCTTACAAGTCTTACTACACTACCCTATAGCCTTATTTTAGTCATTGATATGGCTGTTTTCATCATTACACATGCACGGGTTTTACCTGCAGTATACACATCTTACCTGGTATATCTATGGAGGAAATGTTTGTTGACACTGACTAACTGTTTGTACACATACGCCCAGATTCTGGGTTGATGTTTTGCATTATACTATCCAACTCTATCTGCACACACTCTGGCCATGTGTTGACCACATGCTGGTGTGCCTGGACATATCTAGAATATTGCCCTTTTCCACCTTTAGTCACCTGACACACACATATACATGCTTTCCTACATAGTTATATTATGTAGCACAGTGTGGGTGACAGTGACCAGTGATACTTTACTATTCAGAGAAACTGAAACACTCACAATCCCCTACAATACCAGGGTGGACGGTACCAGTACAGGTTATATTGGTCTGTATATCTCAGCACAGTGTTCGTATCCAACTTACCTGTGGGTGCAATGTTTGCTAGCACTACCTGACTGCTGCTACACAAAGTTCCGGATTACACATTGGTATTATGCACAGCAGTGGTAGAGCGGTAGCATTGTTATCTCACAGCAAGAGGTTCTCCTGTTCGATTCTCGGCTGGAGTGTCTTCTGTGTGGAGTCTGCATGTCCTCCCCGCAGTCAAGTGGCCTCCGAATGACATGCGTAAATGGGTGTGCCTTCACTGAAGGTTGGGCATTGGGCTGGCAACTCGGCACCATAAAAATCTACTGCCAATCATTAGCGGACCAGAGTTCTGCTGTGGTGACCCCTAACCGGGAAAAGCCGAAAAGACAAACAGCATTATGCACAGACATCTCACTCTGTTACTGTACACACTCTGGTCACAGCTTGACAACATGGGTGTGTAGATAGGGGCCATACTTGAAATATTATTCTCCTAACAGTTTCGGGGGTTGCTACAATGACAGGTGTGTTCTCATGATGGTTGACAATCACTTGTATTCCCTGTTTGCTGGCTACACATCTGGGATCATCCCACAGACTTACCAGGGGGACGGGGGGCAGGCAGCAGATATGGGCACATATACTGGATATTCTGGCCACATGTGTAGAGTTGCGGGGTATGAATCTGTATGCAGTCTACTTCTACTCCCAGGATTCAGATCATGGCTATGTCTGCTACAACTTAAACACTGTCCATCACAGTTGTATCTGCTATATTGATATTGCTGTATATCTCCAATCTGCTTTCTGTCTTACTAATCCCCTGTGCTTATGCATTCTGACCTTGTATAACAACACTCTTATACAGAATTCCTTAACAGTTATATATTGTAGGACAGTGTGGGTGACAGTGATGCATAATACCTCATTATTCAGAGGAACTGCATATCATTCTTGTATTTCTGGGCACAGTGTTGGTATCTGACAGACCTGTGGAAGGAATGTTTATTAGCACTACCTCAATGTTCCCACACACAGTACCAGGTTCCACATTACTATTATGCACATACATCTCACTCTGTTACTGTACACACTCTGACCACAGCTTAATGATTTGGGGTGTAAATGGAACATATGTGGCTTCTTAGTCACATAAGGTATTAGGGAGTTGTTAGTGTGCCAGGTTTGTTGTCAAAGACATGTGTCAATTAGTTGTGTTTCCTGTTTGCTGCCTATATGTCTGGGATCATCCCACTGATTTCCCAGATGGATAGGTTGATAGACAATAGATATGGGCCACTTTAATAGACATTCTGGACAGTTGTGGGGTATGATTCTGTATGCAGACTACTACCACTGGCAGGATTCGAACTGTGGCTGTGTGTGCTAAAAAAAAACAGTTCACATCTTAGTTGCATGTGCTATTCAGATTTTGTTATCTGAATTTTCTCTGTTTACTGTCTATGTGTCTCTCAGTTGTACTAAATGGCCTCTGGGGATTACACCTATCATATACAGGCATTCCTATACATTCAATTTATGGTGCATGGTGTGGGTAACAGTGCTTAATACTACAGCACTATTACATAATTGCAAATCTACATTGCCATATAATGCCAGAATATACACATGCAGTCCAGTAGTTAGACCTGTTTTGTCAGGATATTACACTTTTATTGCCATACAAACAATATAATACTCTTCCTGCCATATTCTCTAGTGTATGCAGTACTTGCCTTGAACAATACAGGTTTTATACTAGCAATTAATTTACTACCACTTTTATTTTTATTTCCTTTGACAGTACAAGCATGAGTATTACTGATCTGCCTCGCATCTCAAGCATGCCAGGCAGCAGATGTGGGCCTCCTGGTTCATGGCCCACTCCGATGCAGCTGTGAGGGACATAAGAGGAATATTTAGTCATACCTATCTATGATATACCTGAGCTGGCATGTATTACACACATACTGGGTTGATACTTACACACGTCTGGCACATCCCCTGATGCTCTAGCCTCTTGGAGCCACTCCTCCAAGAGGTCTCCCTTATGCCGCTTCAGGTCGGCATAGTGATGCCTGACCTGGTCACCAGTTCGGGGTATGCCAGTGTTAATGGTGAGGTCATGGGTGAAACGGGCCCAGACCACCTTATAGGTCTAAGGTCCACCTTATATTGGGAGCCCTGATACTGGCCATGTAGCAGTCTCTGTGCATGGTCTTTAACTAGGAGTCCTGCCATGACCTTGGACTCCTGGATGCACCAGCACTGCACCTGGAAGTGCACTCATTCTCCCCTTACTGCCATAGTGCCTTCAAGGTGAAGCTACAACCAGTTTTGAGATTTATTCCCACCTCTTGGGTTTAAGTAAGGCCAATTTCCAACACTTTTCCATGATTGGCCGGTTTTGAAAACGCTAAGCTATGGGCAAACCTGCTTACCTAAGGTTTCCATTGTTTAAAGGGGTATACGACTGGGCACAAAGAATTAGCTAGTCTACACATTGCTCACACCTCCTAAGCTGGTCTGTGCAAAGCTTAGCATTGCTTACATTAGACCTTCATTCTAATGCCTTTTTGGCATTGTGTTATTATTTATTACACCTTATATATATGCATGGTATCCCTGATTGATGTGTATGTACACTCTGTGGGGTCCTTGTGTTTTATTGGGAACTTCAACACTCTATTACAATTACATCTCACTTCTGGGCTTACTGCTATACTCCAGTTCACATATTTATGTTATGTAGTGGGTTATGGCACATATGACTGTATAATGATGCCTTTCACAGGTTCTGTTTTGTTATACTATGGTGAAGACGTTTACCACTATCTCGGTCGTCTGTACTTCTGTGATGGCTTGGTGGATAACTGCTGTGTTGCATAGGGTTCTGGGTTCGAGACCTGCATGGCTGTTTATTTTGTTGATGGGCAGAACAAGGGCCATTGGATACAGAGTGATTAAGGCACTTTTGGGCAGTTGTAAGCAGGTTTGCATGACAGTAAGCACTGCTAACCTGCCATTATATCTGCTTACAGAGAGTTAGCTTTAGACTTGCTTGGCCAGTGTAGGCATTGGTTACCGCTGTGCAAACGGGGTTACACTCGCTTACTAGTGCTTAAATATGCTTACTACTGCTTATTGGTGCTTAGACCTGCTTACTAGTGCCTTACTCATTATGACACTAACACCTCACATGTGCATTTACTGCAGTACTCCATTTCTTAAATATATGTTATTTAGTGGGTTATGCAACAAAAATATTGGCCATAACGTGCTTTGCCATGTAAAATCAAATGTGCTGCAGTGGGACTGGTACCGGGAATGCTTGCTCGTTAGGCGAATGCTCTGCCCACTACACTATTGCTTTGCTACTTTATTTGCATATATCTTCCTTGTTATCCTCTTCAGCCTTTTAAGCTGCTTTAACCGTACCTAAGTGATGGGCACACCCGCACACCTACAGTTAGCTTCAATCGGATTTTTTAAAAAAAAAATTTTTTTTTCATTTTATTACTACATTCTGTTGCTGTTATACACAAGGGGGACTGTTGCTTGGGATATGCAGTCACCTGTGAGCGGTCTCGCTCATTGCATACCCCTTTCTACAGTTCTACATTGCAGGGGCATGTTTATTCTGAGAGCTCTGCTCTCAGACATGCCCCCTGCACTCTTACATGCTCTGATGTAAGCCTAGGAGCTCGGGCAGCATGCCTTATTAATATGCATGGTGCGCTGCCATCCCTGCTCCTAAACGGTCGCTTCCATGCAGGACTAAGCTAGTCCTGCACGGAAGTTTAGTAAATCCGGGGGTATGTCTCCTTTTGTTTGCTGAAAGTTCCCCATAGCTAGAGTTCTCTAAGCCACATAAACCTTGGTATCTACAGAGCTAGGTACGCCATGATTCTGACAGGTCTACCGATGAGGGAAATATGTCTTGCCCCTGTCCACACTACTGGCCTATAATGTCACTGCCCATTATTTCATCATCTTACACTGCTATTAAAAAGAAATAAAATCTGTTATCAGTATTTTGACCTTGTATTTTTTATTGCATGTGACTTACTTGTGCTTTTGTTCCCTGCATACTGTATGTCTGATTCAATCCTACTGGCGTAGACTTAAACAATTCTTTCTTTTGTAAATTACAACAAATTATTTCCTTTCACCTCACATATCTTACTTAATACCCCTTTCTTCCTTCTCTTTCCTTCCTTTCATTTTTATAATAAATACACATAATTTCATGTTTCCATTATCTACATACCTGATACAAAAATGTCATTTCATATAATCCCCCTTTAGTATTTCATCTGTCTCTGTATACTCATGAATTATTAACCATTCACACTTTATTTTTAGTTAAAACTTCTCATCTTGCTATATTCACAAAATTCTGTTTAACATATCAGTGCACCATGGTCTGGTCTTAGAAACCAGAGCTATGTTTTTGATTTTCACATCTGGCATATTTGCATAAGGAATTGCTAACCAAGAGACAACTTTTTGCTATTCACATCTTCTATAACTTTATATACTACCACATAATCAAGCCCTGTTAAATCTCCATAGATACATATTTTTTTATTAAATCAAATAATTACACAGTCTGTCTTACAGTAATTAGTGTAACTGATGCATTCATACTAAGTCCCCATGTTTTCTTCAGTTTTATAAAACCAACCAGAAATATTAATGCAGAAACATGACCCAGATTTCAACACTGACCAATCATGCTAGACTTAGACATTATACTTATCAAAAATAACTTTTCTTTCTGACTTCTATTTTCTGACTCCATGCTTGAAATAAATCTCACATGGTGAAAAAAATAAATAGCCACATCTCTTTCCTTTAATGGAGAAAATCCAATACTGTTTTCTTAAAGACGAGAAACTAATTAAAATTAACGTTAATATTAAAAATCACTACTACTACTACTGTTTTCCCTTTTCTTTCCTGTAGTCTAACTCTTAGAAAATTTCTCATTATTCCCTTTCCTTTCTCCATTTCCTCACCCTCTGTTTTGATATCTGTACTTTTAGAGTTTTCTTATGAACAAAAACTATTTTCCTGAGATACTCCCTTTTTTCTTTTTCTTTCTGTGCATTTGTTATATTTTTTTACACTTTTGTTGTTCCTTCTTTATTGCTTAATGCAACACTGCCTCACCTTGTATAGATTAGTTTCAGATTTTTTTCTTCACAGAGTCTAGTTAAAAATATCTTTCCTTCCTGATCAAAAAGAAAAAAAAGGTTTGCACACCCTCTTTACATCATCTTCTTGTATGTATTGTATATCTATTTTTGCTATGAAGACCAAAAACATGCTGTTGCTACAAAAATGTAATAGGTTGGTGTGTGTGTGTGTGTGTGTGTGTGTGTGTGTGTGTGTGTGTGTGTGTGTGTGTGTAATGTGTGTATAATGTGCGTGTGTGTGTGTGTGTGTGTGTGTGTGTGTGTGTGTGTGTGTATATATATATATATATATATATATATATATATATATATATATATATATATATATTATAACGCCCCCTGGTTTTCATTAAATATTTTTGCATTATCTACTTTTTACAATTTACCCCCTTTAGCTTCAGGGACACATTACTTTCTCACTGCCAGTATCATCACCATCATCACCATCATAGCTCCAGTTGCAGAAAATGTCAAATAGATTATGGTGCTTTGAACACATGTAAAAAGATGGAAAAAGGGGGCTGATGATGATTTCTTACCCACTGCCAGTACTTATTCCATGTATATGCCACCATATGAAGCTCCTTCATTTCCTCCCATGATATATTACATATGACAATATTTGCAGTCAATGAAATACCAACCTATCTGAGAATCATAGGTTCATAGCTAATATACTAGGCTAACAACCAGCAGGACCTTTATAAGCCTAGATTTGCAATACAAACCAATTGTGTCCCTGTATAAGTTAGTTTGGGCATTTCTGTCTGCCTCTGTCTATCAGAGACATTGGAAGACAGTCTTAGGGTGAATTTCTGATTTCCCATCCATTATTTAATATATTAAATTTTTATAATCACCTGCACAGCTCTTCTGTTTATTGTTAAATTATAATAGTTACAACTTTTCCATATTACCTCGCTTTTCTTTCATGAGGCCTAGTTAAATATTACAAATTTTTCTGTTATTGTTTAGAGGATATGTGATATAATATCTCTAAAAGAATGTGTACATCAGTTACTGTTAATCCAAATGGTAACAGAATTTTATGTCAGAGGTGGAAAAGCACTACCCACATATGTGATATGAAGGATAAAAGTGTGATGTATAAGACAAGTGTAATTTAAGAAATACAATTGAATGAGGTATTAGAGGAGATAAACAAGTTTGAGTGTTAACAGAAAGGTAGAGATGGAATAGTAATTTGGTTGTGCTAATTAGAAGTAGGTACTGTAGTTGACAAGTACAATAAAGTGAGGCGTTAGAAAAGAATAAGTAGTTTAAGTGAGTTAGTGCTTTGAATGGAAGTGTAAGAAAGGTGACGAAGGGTGTTAGAGAGGTATGACCCAGATGAGGAGCAGTGACAAAGCCAAGGCACCAGAGAGGTAGTCTTTAGCAATAGTTTAAAAAGATGAAGATGTGTGAAAGGCCTGATTGATATGGGAATTTTATTCCAAGTTTTAGCTACATTATTGGAACACAAACTGACCCCAGCAGCCATTTGTTGTTTGTAGATGGTAAGCAGTTTATTACTTGCCTGAAATGAATGATTTCAAAGATAGCATTGGAGTAGAGGTCTAATTGCTGGGCAGGTATATGGCATATGGATGATGTTATGGTTCAAGGTGAGCTGGGTATAAGATAGGTGTTGATGAAGCTTGAGCCACTTAAGTGTTTTTAGTGCTAAACAATGGTGTTTACTGTAAGGTTTGTTGCTAGTCAATATGGTTACTTTGTTATAGCACTTTTCAAGTTTAGAACTGAGGATTGTAGGTTGGTCATGATAGGGGCTTCATATAGGAAACAGGGTAAGGGCTAAGTAGTACCTAAAGTTACCTTGCCAGAGTCTGAAAGGAATTTCTTTACAATATGTAGAATGCCTAGTTTTTGATGGGTTTTCTTGATGCTGTTGTGTATATGCAAATCAAATTTAATATTGTAGTTGATTGTCATGCCATGTACTTTTGTATGTGTGGTAACTTCAGTCATGGTATTTTTTAAGGAAGACATTTTTAAAGTTATTTTCATGTAAATGGGATTTTGGAAAAAATGAGTATTTTTTGGGGCGGGGGGGGGGGGGTAGATTTAGTAGCAGGTGATTATCCTGTAGACAATTTTCAACAGAGTTAAGACTTCTTGAATAATTCTCAGAAGATGTTTTAGGTTGTCAGAAAAGCATATTAGGGTAGAATTATCAACATATTGTATGAGGGAAGCTTGCTGAGTGGATTGCTGTAGGTGGATTGGACACTCTAAATTGGCCCTAGGCATGAGTGCGTACATGTGTGTGCCTTCTGCGGAAGGTTGGGTGCCAGGCTGGCAACTCAACACCGTAAAACTCCACTGCCAATCATGAGCAGACAGGTGATCTACTGTGGCGACCCCTAAATATGAAAAACCGAAAGAAGAAGTTAGTAAACATATTAAAGATGAAATCTGAGCACCAAATCCAACTCCAGCAACCTTTTATTGTGAATCCCATTGGCAACTTTTATAAAGGTAATCACTTCATTATCATTACCAAATAATTCACTCTTGCAAACCAAGCATTGTTCAGCCTTTCATCTATACAAGTTCTCTACTCAACAAGAAATCAAATAATAGCATCAATGGAAAAGAGTAGGGGAGCTTACCTAGTGTCCTGCCCAGCTATATACTAGTTGGTGTGAGAACCTCCTTAAATGATCCAAAAAACAAGCCTCCCCCAAGTGGGACTATACCAGTCAACAAAAATGTAAGTAGGTGAGCAAGAAAATTAATCTAAATGAACATATTAATAGCTAAACGTGGTAGTGCTAAAGTAGCTGATGATGCAAGAAAATTATATTAATAGTACGACCTCTTACCATGGAGTACTTCAAAAGACAGACACTACAAAACATGCCAACTTAGCCAGGCATATCTTTTACTTTACAGCGTGAGGTTAGAAAGCAGAGAACCTATAAATGATACTGAGCTGAAGATTCGAAAGTAAAAAAAGATGTCAGTTTATAATTATTTTAGCAGACACAGACATAGACGGGACTGGAATACCGTGAAACAGAAATAAAAAGAACAGTGAATCACATAGCTGGTATAAAACAGAAGAGGTGCAGACAAAACAAAAGTCTGACAGCAGTAAGATCAGCTGCCCATAATGATTCAACCGAGTTTTAAACAGTCACATCAGACTGTTTCAAATGATTCATGAAGGTGAATCTAGTACAGAAAACAGCATGTCTATCTTGTAAGTAATATCTTAATAAAAATAAATAAAAGAGACAACTTTAAAAAACACCAGAAATGTATTATACCTCCCTGGAATCATGGCAGTGAGACCTATAATAGTTAAAAAAAACCCCTAAGAAGCATTCTTTAAATATATACCCAGACAACCAATCATAAAATAGAATCAGTCACAGCTTATACAATGGGTTAATTAAACAATTAAAAGTAAATCACGTATTTCCACACCAGTTTGGTGTTTAAGCCTGTACACTTTGAGGTATTAAACCCAGGAGTAATTCTAGTTTCTTACATCCTAAATCAACATTAGAATTATGTTGATTTTAATGTTAGTCGTTTCTTGAAGTAAAACTCAATCCTTAAGCAAACAAGAACTGTTCCTTTTATGTTCATAAAACCAATGCAAAACAGTAAAGCATTTAGCAGCATTATTTCAAATGCCATACTTGCACTGTTGTAATTGAATTCAAAAAGAAGTCAGTCTTTCAAACCCTGCATGAGGTCCTAACATAACTAGCAATTCTGATGTTCTTTTCCATCAGAGAAAAAGAAATGGTGCTGCATTTTATTATCTCTGTCAGTCTGGTAGATTCAGTAAGGATTACTCCAAGGCAGCAATGAAACAAAGAAAGGCATGCTGGCCACTGCTGCAAACACTGAAACAGAAGACAATCAGGTGAATATGCTTTTATCTGGTGCATTTTAAACTTGAATTCATCAGTGTTTGAGCTCCCAGACCAAGTTTTGGATTACCTGTTAAAAGATATGCAACAGTATACTGTAAATGGTGGCATAGGAAGGATAAAGCCCTGACTATGACCCATGTGATGCAAGTTTGATCACTAGCACAGGTACATGATACTGGCAATGACTATCATGTGGGAAAGTTGGCATGCTTGCATTTCTCTAGTGGAGTTCTGGTGGGGATGACAGCTCAGAGTGTTGATGCAGGAAGATATATTCTGGCCACTATTCTATTCTTAAAGGGCCTGCAGTAGGCTGCACACTCAAGAGTTTGTTTTCATGACCTGCCCAGCCTGTTGATGACATGGACGTATAAGGTACAGATATAAAGCTATAGAAATAATATTGTGGGCCACAGTATCATTGTTCCTGCCAGTCTTTTCTCAGTCACTCAGTTTGACCTGGCATGGCTAGTGCATTTTGAACCTGTGCATGGGGTGGGCAAATCTTTATGTTGATGCCCTCCTGTTAGGGAAGCTCTCCCAGTGATAGTCAGAACTAGAAGCAACCAATGACGGCACTTCTTGAGATTGATGCTATAGGAGTTGAAGTCAGTGGCAGTGAATCGACTCAAAGGGGAGAAAAGAAAATAATCAGATTGAGTAGAAAACAAAAAAGAGAAAAACAATCCCATTCTACAGCACTGTCCTCTCCTGATTCATCCTTACTGTGGAAGGAGCAAATCCCTGCATCTACATATTTATATTTTCCTGATGATTAATCAGCTTGGCTACATATCATATCCATTTTTTACTGTGGAATACATATCGAAGTAACTGTTTGGTAAAGGTAACTTGATGCACCCTGATAATAGGCAGGATTCAGCTAAGCTACAGAAGAAGAAACATGTTTTGTTATAATGCATGAGCTTCTCTATTACGTATATTACTGTTTCACTGGGAGCAGTCATCAAAGAATATATTTTAAACTGGAAGAGACAGTAACTATAGTGCAACATGAGGTATTTGTTTAATGCTAATAAGCATCCCTAATTATTAGAAAGGGATAAACTAGACCTATGTCATATCGATGTAAAAGGGATTATACTTTGACAATGTGTATGATTTCCTGATGTAAGTCTTGTGGGTACTATAGCTGCATTATGTTGAACAGATTAAAGCTGTTAAAATAAGCGGAGCTTTAAGCAGTTGGTATCAAATATATTGCAGTTCATGCATGTACACAGTTGTGCTCTCTGTAATCCTGCTGTCGTAAAAGGCTTCTTGTAGAAAGTCACATCTTTGGTTATATTATGTATGATGAAATTTGAGAAGGTAACATAGTTATTGTTGCTAACTGTGGAATCATCCCCAGTTTTCATATTCAGTGAATGCTACTGCTATCAAAATATTTCCTGTTAAAAGTATATCCTTCCTCATTTTGCTGCTTGAAGGATCAGACTCTTCAAATAATTATTTTTGTGCAGGAATGTATTTCCCCAGGATTCAATAAAGTCTGTGTAGGTTCCATGTAGAGCCTATATGGAATGTATCCATGTACATGGCCACTGTTCCCCATTGGCAGTGCACCATACCTATTAATTATGGGTGCCCGCCTAAGAAAGGTCACAGCAACATGGATCCTGAATCCATGTAAGACTTATGGCGCAGCCATACACCTTTTGGCCTGTCCACCATGGCCAAAAGGTGTACAAGACATTGTATGTCCTTAAATTGCAATTTCATTTTTTTCTTATATTTATGTGCTTGTTTGCGCATTTTAGTAATGCTTAGCTTTGCGCAAATATACATCAGACATCTGCTGGACATCTAAAAATATAAACCGGATGCATTCAATTTTAATAATTTTAAAGATTTCTCTTTTTTTTTCATGTGCTTTGTTGCACGATGTAACACATTGCTCAGCTAGGGTGTAATGCAGCGTACTTAAGTAGCTGACATTCACTAGACATCTAAAAATAGAAACTGTATGCATTCAATATTAATATGCATATTTCTACTACATGTGCTTGTTTGCGCGATACAGTGTGTTGCTTAGGTAGGTGTAGCAAGGCAAACTTAAGCAGTACATATCTGCTAGACAGCTAAAAATAGAAATCAAATGTATTCAACAGTTTTAGGTCTGGGGATCTTAGCAACATGCAAACCCATGGAGCAAAGTTGCGCTATGCCTACAGGTACCATCCCAGTATATCTGAAGAAATTTGAGGGCCATTTACAATCCCAGTAGTTAGATAGGTTGAGTCATGACCTACAGTGTAGAAGGTCTTGGGTTCGAGTCCTGGGTAGTAAGACTTTTTACATATAGTGCTGTGAAACTCTGTCAGGTGACTGAAACATTGGTTGACTTTAAAATAAATAATCATTGCATTTAGAAACAGTTAGAAAAGCTGCTTGTTGCTAAGCTTTGCTTAAACATGGATTTGTGAGTTTGTGAGATGCTAAGTGACATGGCACTTTTTTGAAAGTTGCAGTATGACACGCAAGGGTGGAAATGCAGCCTACATAAAGGCCAATAGGCAGGAATTTCACATCATTCCTTGTAGCCTGACCTTGACTGTGGGTATGGCTGCTGGAGTCAGAGAGGGATTGCATTTTAGGGTGCAAAAGTGGAGTGTGCAGGAGTCCAAAGTTTTTTATTGGACTCCTGATAGAGAGATATGGACTCCTGCTGCTGCAGAGCAAGTGCAGAGGCTCATATTGCAAGTCTGAGGCCTGATATAATTTGGCCAGGGACCTAACCAGTGCTACTGATATACCCTGCAACGGTGAGCAGTGTCATCACCACTATGATGGCCTGAAACATAAGAAGAGGGTAACCTTGGACACCTGGGTCCAAGGTGCTAGAGATGGGTGCATCCCACAGATATGTAAATATGTTTTCCAGTAATTTATAAATATACAAGCTGAATGTGTGCAAAACTGGTATGTATAATGGTTTGCTTCTCTTACAAAAGCTGCAGAAGAGAGGGCTAACAATCTACAGTCCCATGCTGGGCATCTGTCCAGGATGAGACAAGCATGTGGTAAGTAAGAAAATCATCAAAGCAGTAATGTAATGCATAACGTAATAGTACAGTAAATACAGATGTTGCAGTCCTAACAGTCAGGTAAGAAATACCTGGGACAACCTACATCTTTATTAATGTGTCAGTACATATCTGAAATGGCAAAGCAAGTAATCATGCAGTACTGTGTAGCATAGCTTCCAACCATCAGTTAATGTTGTGGTCTACTCAGATTAAGAGTCACTGTTCTGGTCTGCCCATTGTCTGAAATATGCTGGAGGTTGCACTCAATAAATGAACAAGGTATATGGATTATTTAATCCAAGTCCTAGACAGCTATCCATGGTCTAAATGCCAGAGTTGAAGCAACATTAATCAATACATTTTAAAAGGTGATGGTGCTTTGATAAGTAACATTCTCAAATAAAGTGTTCATTATAGGTTCATAGGTAAGTACTAGGCTAACTGCCCTTGTGAGCTATTTTAAGCCTAGCCAATTATCCCTTGTGAGACTCGAACCCTGCACATTGTGTTTGTAAGGCAAACACCTTAACCATTAGGCCACCCTCCCAACCCTATATTATTCCTGTATTCACTGAGTCTGTGTTCTAATCTGACACCAGTCAACTATTACATGTGAATGAATAAATAATCCACTTACTAATGTCAGAAATAAATGTAGTGCAATACCCAGATTAAGGTTCACGCTTGTGCTCTGCTCATTTTGTCTGAAATATGCTGTAGATTGCATGCATTAAATGAACAGGGTATATGAGTAAGTTAACAGAAGTCCTGGACAGCTATACGTGTATCTAAATGCCAGATTTGAAGCAACATTATCAATAAAGAATAAAAAGAGATGGTGCTTTGATAAGTACTGTTTTCAAATAAAGTGTTCATTATTCCTATATTACTGCATGTGTGCTCTAATCTGACACCAGTCAACTGTGACATGTAAAGTAAGAAATAATGCACCAACAAATCTCAGAAATAAATGTAGTTCAATACCCAGATTATGGGTCAAGCTTGCGTTCTGATATTTTTTCTGAAATATGCTGTAGATAGCACTCAGTGAATGAACATGATATATGGGTAAGGTAACAGAAGTTCTAGACAGCCAAACATGTGTGCAAATGTCAGATTTGAAGAGACATTAAACAATAAAGCGTAAAAGGAGATGATGCATTGATAAGTAATGTTTTCAAATAAAGTGTTCATTATTCCTGTATTCACTGCATGTTTGTTCTACTCTGACACCAGTGAACCATGACAGGTAAACTAAGAAATAATGCACCAACAAATATCAGAAATAAATGTAGTGGTCTACCCAGATTAAGGGTCAAGCTTGTGTTCTGATAATGTTTTCTGAAATATGTTGTAGATAGCACTCAGTAAATGAACAGGGTATATGGATAAGTTAACAGAAGTCCTAGACAGACAATACATGTGTTTAAATGCCAGATTTGAAGTGACTTTGTCAAGCTTGTGTTCTGATAATGTTTTCTGAAATATGTTGTAGATAGCACTCAGTAAATGAACAGGGTATATGGATAAGTTAACAGAAGTCCTAGATAGACAATACATGTGTTTAAATGCCAGATTTGAAGTGACATTAAGCAATCAAGTGTAAAAGGAGATGATGCTTTCACAAGTAATGTTTTCTAATAAAGTGCTCATTATTCTTGTGGTTACTCCTTGTGGGTTGCAGTCCAACACCAGACACAGCTATGCATGTGTGTAAATGTACGACTTCACACAACATGTCCCAATAAAAGTTTTAAAGGAGATGGTGCTTTGATAATTCATTATTTTCAATTAAAGTGCACATTATTCCTGTAGTCAATGCTTGTGGGTTCTAATCTCATGGCAGCCAACTGAGAAATGACCAGCTGTCTAGTTTAACTAATGTACATGAACATATCTCTCAACTGTCATGATTTTTTTAGAATGTAATAACTACTGCCCCATATGTCTGGTCCTTTGGTTTGCAGATATATGACATTACTCCAAATGTGATTTAATGGCAAATCTGTTATCAGAACACCTTGCTACTAATGTATAAGCACACTATGTAGGTTCATAGGTTCATAGGTAGGTACTAGGCTATCGGCCCTGGGGCCTATACAAGCCCAGCCGAAAAGGTACCCTGGCTTTTACCACCCAAGAAAATTATTTTCCTGTGCCACTGTCTAGCAGAGCCACCGAGATGATCCCCAGGGTGAATTTCCTATTTCCCATCAAATCATCAAGATTTTTCTTGAAGAGTGCTAATGAGGAGCTTTGTTTGATGTAGATAGGTAGTTTATTCCAGAGTATGGGAAGTCTCTGGGACAGGAATCTATCCCTCCGGCATGTTCTGTTTATTGTGATGACAAGGTTTAGGTCCCTAGAGCATGTAGCTCAGAGGGATTGGGATTTCTTTAAGTGGAGCATGTCCAACAGCTCTGGGTTTGACATAGCTTTGTATGTTAGGCAGTGATCACCTCTGAGTAGGCGACATGCGACGGAGTAAAGCTGGAGTTTTTTGAGACGGTCTGCGTAGGGCATCTGTTTGAGGCCGGTAATCCTCTTTGTGAGGTATTTCTGCGGCCTTTCCAGTTATTGTAGATGTCTTGTGAGGTACATACCAAAAGGGGCATTGTACTCTATAATGGGTCTAATGAGTGATGAGTAGAGGAGAACAATGAACTCTTTTTTTCTGGATGAGAAAGCTAGGTGTGCCATGTAGAAGGATTTCCTGACTACTGTGGCGATGTGATACTGTCCACCTGTCTCCCAAGGTCTCTTATCACACTTTCGGTGTTAAGTATACTACTGCCTATGCTGTAATTCATGGGTACAGAGTTTTTACCAAAGGGGATGACAATGCACTTTTTGGCATTGAGCTTGAGGCCATGGCTTTGACACCAGGCATCTGTCTCAGTGAGGCCCTTTTGTAGGATGTCCACATCGTTAGGAGTTTTGATTATGGCTCCTAGTTTGCAGTCATCTGCGAACTTCATTAGCCAAAGACCTTCTGTGTTAGCCTGTACTTCAGAGAAGTAGATACCAAACAGTAGAGGACCCAGGACTGAACCCTGTGGTACTCCACTTGTCACTGGTCTGAAGTTGGATTTGGAGTCTACTACTTTCACAGTGTGGATTCTGTCAGTGAGCCAGCTGGCAACCCATCTTGTGACATAGGGATTTATACCTAGTTTAGTGAGTTTATCTATAATTCCAGAGTGGGGGATGGTGTCAAAAGCCTTGGCAAGATCTAGATAGTCTGTGTGAACCACCTTACCCTTGTCAACGGCTTTGGTGACTGCTTCAAAGAAGTCTATCAGGTTTAGGAGACATGATCTGCCTTTTACAAACCCGAACTGGGTAGGATCCAGAGTTTGGAGATTACCAATGTCTTTGTTTATAAGTTCCATGATGTAGAAATGTTCCCTGTAGTTGTGCCTTTGTATCACCATTTGGTATGGCTTGGCCCATAATGTCCCATGCTACCAGGTTGAGAGCTATGTAAGTGCAACATCATCTATACAATATAAGCAGTTACTGTTCTCACAAGTTAAATCTAACATATCTAGAAGTATGTAGTAGTAGTCTGTGAAGTTATATTATCTGTGAAGTTCTTTTTTCTCTCTCTAACCATACTGTTTCTCTTCTTTCATTTATTAAGTATATTTATTATTATAATTTAATATTAATATTATTAGTAATTAACTCTTATGTTGCCCCTATGTATAATTTAATATATCTTTGCTGTTAAAAAAAACTTTCATTTACATTATATATTGTGTTCCTTATTATACTGTTTTCTATTTCTTTCCATTACTCAATATTTTTTTTCTATTATCTTATTAATTACATGTGTTTAGTTATGTATATTTTTACCTTATGTTTTATATTTAATTTACCACAGCATGACAGAGTAGGCTGTTATAAGTGATCCACCTACCTTGGCTCCCACGGCTGGAGCACTGGGGCCTAGCATATCAGGGCCACAACCTGATGGTTCCCCCTTTGCAGTCCCTGCACTACCTGCTCCATTGAGTAGTTCTGCACCACAGTCTGGGGGTGGTTTCCCTCTGAGAGTGGAAGTGGAGGGGATACTTATGTCACCACAATGAACTGCCAGGCATGGTGCATAGGCTGCTGTGCCAAACTGTTGGTGCACTCTTACACTGGATGGGGAGTATGCTGTCCATCCTGGTGGGGAAGCCTCACCCCAGGTGCTGGTGTCAACCTCTGCCTCCACAGGACAGCTGACAGTCCCATGGGTGAGATCCTGAGTCACACTGCTACTGTGTCAGACATCCATGGGACTGGGATTCCACAACACCTTCCATAACTAAGGTATTCACTTCCCTCTTGTGTCACAAACCAACTCATTTTGTTGTCTTGTCTGTCTTGTCTGACTGCAAAACTTTCCTCAACTTCCTAACATACCTATGTCCTTTCCCCAACATTCCGCTCTCACCTTTAAAAAAAAAAAAAATGGGCACCTGTCCAAAAATAATACTTGCATAGCTTTACATTTTGCACACGTGTCCACCGGACACACTTAATTTGGTGCAATTGACTTGACAACACACTTATGTTGTCCTCATCCCTCTCTCTTTGGGTGACAGTCCAAATTCAGCTAAAAAAATCTTTTCGAGTGCACAGTTATTGTTGTACAAGAAATGGATAGCTATAGTTCTTTCCTACACCATTCCTGCACATACCTACCTGCCTTTCACTATGTTTTTCCCCTGCTTGCACCCCATTTCATCACTGTCCTATCTCCCCATTTTTCTATTCTTTAAAGAATTGTTGCGTGATGCTTTGTGACACACAGGATCATTAAGCTAAGCTAAATGGTAGTATATTGATATATATTTTTGAAAAAAAATATTAATCACATTCAAAAAGTACACACGCACCCTATTTCGAGCCACGGACCATCTCACCTACAGAACAGTGTGTCAACCCGCCAAGCCCCATAGCTGTTAACTAACACAGTTATTTTAAACAAAACATGGTATTTGTCAAGTTCCCATCATTAAGCATCATGCTGCACATTATGCCACATTGGGCAAATCAGCTATGAGATTAATAGAAAAATAGTATTACTGGGACTTTGGTAGAGAAATACATCACTATAAAGTCATACACATAAGAATAGATGTATGTGAGGTATCTAACAGCAGGTAACTGTACAATTATATCTACAACATGTAAAAAATGCACCAGCTACATGAATAATGGAAAGCATATGAGTGTAACTGTGTCTCTAGTAGAGAAATACATCACTATAAAGCCTTACACATAATAACAGATGGTAGTGTGGTATGTAACTGCAGGCAAGTGTGCAATTATATATACGACATATAAAAATACACCTACTATGACAGTGACTCAGTAGCTCATTCTGTTAAATGCTCTGAGAACATGAATGTTTGGTCCACATCGTCCTGGATTCAAATACAGCTGTGTCTAGCATTTGAAATACATGAATGTGTACATCACCAGTATAAATTCTGATATGTATGACTGTCTCATCCCCTAGTTATCCATCCAAGGCAGTACAGTTTAAATGCCTGCTTCTACATAATGACAGTTAAAGCCTACAGATAGGACCACATTTAAACATTTCTTATTACAACACTAAAGAGTACATTAATTGTCCAGTCATGCATCGGTATGAATTCCCAGAGGATTTTGAATTATGTAATTGAAATGAGGCCCGATCATAGCAGACTGCATCCTGCAATGATTTGCTAGTGATATTACAGAGAACCACAGCAGCACAAGTTACACACATATACTGAGCTTGGGCTAGAAACAATGGTTGCCAGCACACATGTTCCAGATGACTACCATGACATAACACATGACTTGGCATTTATCCAACTGAGTGACATAATGGTTAATGTACCCCAGGATAGGTTCCCTCAATCAGGTTCTGTCTGTAGAGCAAGGCTGCCAGAGATCACACAATTACCCTTAAGAGTTGTTGCCCTGCACATTCTGCACAGTTGGTTCAGAGGCAACCACCTACTAATGAGAAACATCTTAAAAAGGCAAGGACCTAGCTAGGGAACCATTGTGTATGAGACTTAGTTTGTATGCAGAACTCGTTCACACAGAACTCGTATAGCTGTATCTTTCAACAGAGGAGTTTTGTACTCCATCAGGTATGTAACCATTTTGTTTTCAACATGATGCATATGTTTGAATATACTTAGGGGGAATGGGGATTACATCAATAAGAATTTCTTAGAAATGTACTGATGACATGCCAGTGATCTCCAGCTATGTTGCACCTACACAGGATGTAGAGTACAGCAAGTGTGTAATGCTCTGTATTAACTAGGTACAAAGGTCTACTAGGTACTTCCTTTGTTAGCAGTTGTAGCAATACCCTGCTATTTGGTTGGCACTGTTGTTTATACATATGTTATAGGAGGTACCTGCTGCAGGGCACACTACAATGGACTCCTGTATTTGTTGTGTGATCATACATGAGTATCTGTCATGCCACAAACATTGGTGGGTTGCTATTATTGCTAACCTAGTTGCCTCCACAAACTTTGTATCTTTGGTTCACTGTTGATTAGGAAATGTGTAATCAAGCAGCAAATACCAATAGAATTCCTTTATTGCTGTATCTCTACATACTGCACTCCCATGTATGTGATCCTGACATGTTTTCTCATTTATTTGTATTTCAGGAGATATCATGCATGTCAGATGCCATCCACCATTCACTGATGTAGAAAACAAACTCATTATTGAGGCTTTGAGACAACACCACCAAGTCCTGCTGTCCAGAGCGTACAGCTTTGTGGGATGAATTGGTGCACAACATTAATGCTGTGGGTCACCAGAATCACACACATGAACAGGTCTGACACTGTGCCATTGATATGATCAACATGACATGCAGATGTGCAGCAGACATGGCCAGGGATCACCAGGTCACTGGTGGTCGACCTGCAGCAGAATGGGTCTATATTACACAGTCAAAGTTCAATAACTTTGAACACGGAATGTTCGAACCATCCTGTTTGAAGTTAAAAAACTTCGACTACTGATAAAAAAACAAACAAAAAAAAATAAAAACATAACAAAACAAAATAAACTGTTGTAAGCAAGGGGGCAAGTCCCCTGAACCTCCCACATGAGGGGGCTGTGCCCCCCCACACCCCCTGCTACTTAAATATACCAACTCCGAGATCGCACCACATTGAACAAAATGGAAACCTCCCCTTACAGAGATTTCCATTGAAACACTCGAACTTCCGCAAATTCAAACTTATGGTCTTGACCATATGAGGTTCAAACTTGCAGAAGTTCAACTATCTGATAGGAACCCCAGCAGAACAACATTTGTCAGACACTGAAAAATTCCTGGTGAAACTTGCACCACAGGACAGCTCCCAGGCACCCATTACCCCATATGTCATGGATGTAGGTGCAACCATTTCCATTCAAGAGGAGCATCCAGGTATGCTTAGTTGGATCAGCATTGGAATACTGTAGCATTCAGCATGAGAGGGTGCACATAGTTTTATGTGGATATCAGGTGTTTTGGGGGGGGGGACAGGTTAGCTGCAGTTTTAAGCTCATGCACAGCTTGTGACCCACATACCTGTTAACACAGCAGCTAATATCAATGTGAGATATTTTGAATTATTAACCCTGTTATATTGTCATGCACTGCTGTGTACATAACCTCTCCCTCACATTTTTCCAGGACTGTCATGAATAGGAAGATGCCATGCTTCTGCTGCTGGTAAGCGCAAAATTGTTTTGTCAGACATGTAGATTTAGTTCACGGTAGTCGCTCAAATGTTATCACAGGCCTGCTGGCTGGATTGATGTACTGTTTGCATGATTGCCAACTGTACAGATATTTTCTGACTGTACACAGTTTAGACTCATACATATGCCTTGTAGGTGTGATCAGAGTTATTGATATGACAGTATTGTCAGGACATTACAGATTGCCATGACTGTCAGCTGTGCAGAGTTTTGCAGAATGTCAACAGTGTACATCAGTTATGTTTTGCTCATGAGATTCCTGTTTAAAGAATATTTATTTCCAAATGATTACAGATGTGGGTTCGAAAATAATGTCCTCATGTCATACTGTATGAGGTTGTGGGTTATACAAGTGTGTAATAGTGACAGCAGTGTATACAACTTAACATATATTGTAACATAGTACTGCAGAGCATAGTAGTGCAGGTATTAATGTAATGCATGTCTCTCTTTATCACAGGTAACCATGGAGGTTGGTTGTTGTCCCCTTCACAACCAGCTGTTAGTGTCTCTTCAGACTGATGATGATGGTGGGCAAAGTGAGGCACAGCTGGGGGTTGCAGGGGCTGAATCTGACACAGAAGTTGACAACCCTCATCCGCCCTCTTTATCACCATACACAGCCATTATGCCTATGCATACTCAGTCTTCTGTGGCCACAGATATTGGACAGTCAGAGGGTGGGGACATTGAACAAGGAATTCTGGCTACTGTGGCTGCAGTGACTGTTGACATTGACCATAGCCAAACAGTTTGCAAGGTTCCACACAGGCAGATTGATAGGGATGCTCTTTGGAGGACTACTGTCCCTCCACCACCTGTTGCAGGTGTCACATCTAGTGTCACACGGCATATGTTTAAGGCCATCATGGAGGAACAGGCACATTCAGAAAGGGACTCCAGGTGAATGCTCAGGGTTATGGATGCAGCACAGTCCGACATTCGTGACTGCCTCCACTGGCTTACTGATACCCTGGATTGGTTCATTGACCCAGATGAAAGACGTTGGTCTGGGACAGATTGCACACTTTACAAAAACTCTTCGGTTAAAAAAATAATAAAAAAACACACTTGGCAAAGTAGCAAAGTAGACTCTTTTTACTTCACCACAAAATCATCTGGTACCTCATCCTCTTGCCTTCAAGGACACATACATCCAAATGCATTCTACTTTTATATCAAGTAATAACTGTTTTTCTACCAGCTCAAGCAATGCCAGTGGACCTAATTTTGTTGAACTTCCTGAAATTAATGTTTCTCATGACAGTTTAAAAATTGTTAATTTATGTGATGTTCGTTTAACTAAAGATATGGTTAGTTTGCTGAGTAGGGGGATGAAATTTGTTCCGACTAAGTTCCCCACTTTGGCTGAAATGTTAATGGATATCAAAAAGTTTTGTAGATAGCTGAATTTGAGAGTGTATTTTGACAAGCTTAGTAAAGAAAAAAGTAATGATGTGAATGATGTACGTTTTGATGAGGAAACTGATTCTTTAATGAATGTTTCTATTTATGACTATGACTATGATGAGGGGTTGGAAGGTGAATAGGAAGTTAATGATGACATGCCTAAATTATTACCGATTGCACACTATCTGTCTTGGAATGCATGTTGTCTGTGATGGAATGTCTGTTTGGAGTTGAGCATCAGCCTTGTGGACATAGGTCAACAACTATATCTGCTGAGAATCAATGTGTCTATGTACAATCACGCTCTCATAGTAGAAGTACATCCAGGGCTCCACAGGGGAGTGTGCTTTCCACACCAAGACATGGCAGGCCTTGGGCTCATGGTCCTAGGTGGTCCCATGGAGGACACATTCCCAGCAGATAGCAGTCATCCTCAGGTGATAGCACAGCATCTGACCTTGAGGATGGGGGCGCTAGTGCAACTTCTGGCAGAGCAAGTTCACATGTTCGGGGGTGGAGTTGATGAACTGTCAGTTCTACCTTGCATGGCTCACAGCTGGCCAACACACAGACATGTAAGGTTAGCACTGAGCTTGCCTGTGTACACTCACACACCACTGTCACATTCAGGTCACATACAGAAACACACACCACATTTCTATGGTCCATTTTGCCTGCATCTCTTGTTGACTCACACACAAGCTTGCCAGCCTTTTCGGTCAGCCTAGGCTGTCTGCATCTCCACGCAACATGCTGTGCAAGTGACGATACCTGTGCCACATCCCTCTCATCTCTCACATGGATGCAGGGAAATAAAGCTATGTGTCTGATGCACAGGGTGACTATCTACATTAATATGAATTTGTTTCATCTAATGTTGCTTTTGACATGCTGCTTGAGCTGTTCATTTTCAGAATTTGTACGTTGGCATTTATAATGACTATACCACAATAGTGTGTGTACTTTTCAATGGATGCTGTTGTAATGGCTGTGTAGTCACACAATGACAGGTGTCACATGAAAATGTTTATGTCTCACTTTCAGGATTGTGTAGGACACACCTATGGGTACACATCTGCAATCAACCCCATCAACATTAGAGCACAGAATTGAATGTCAGCACACAAGACAAATGTCATCACAAAGATAACACAGTATAGACTCCGGGGTTCATAGGTTCATATGTGTTTAATAGGCTAACAAACATAAGGGTTCCTTTAAACCTTGCCATAGATTAGGTTCATACTAGGCTATCTTCCCTAGGGCATTTATAAGCCTAGCCAGAGTGTGTTTGGCTTTCGCCACCTATTTTAAATTAATTTTGCTATGCCCTTTTTCGAGGTTAGTATACTGTGCCTCTGTCTAACAGTGACACAGACGTGATACTCGGGGTAAACCTATGATCCCCCATCTACTCATCAATGCATCCCTAAACACTGTAAAGGTATGATACCATTGATAAGTGTAAGCAGGGTTTTGGGAGCTGAAACATCTACAAGTTGGGGAGTGTGGGGTTGAACCAATATATATATATATATATATATATATATATGTATATACTGATCCAAAAGCAGGTATGATTGCCCTATTCCCCATCCAATTGTGTCACTTTCACTTGATTTGCATTAGGGAAGAAATGTGCTTCATATGAATGTGAAGCCTATGCCATATAGGGTGTAGACTCTGGGTTACATACCTATCTCTCCAACATATCCTATATATACCACTGTCAAAGCTGTAGGTCTGTAGAACAAGTAATTCTGATGCTTCCCATTTTGTGGATATGCAAGAGGTTCACAGTGGGGTCTGACACTGCCCTTTATGGCAGGCATACACCTCCCCTCCAAAGCATGTAGGAGACAGACTACAGAAATAGGTCCTTTACATGGTCTGCATAGGACATGCTACATACACCAGGTAGTGCTTTACTGAGGAACCTCTGTGGATGTTAAAGTTGTCAGATATGCCTGGCTAGTTACATACCAAAAGTGGCATTTCAGCAATGATAGGTCTGTTGAATGCCGATTGCAGTGGAACAATGACTTCCTTGGATTTACATGCCATACCTTTGTTTATAGGCTGTGCAACATAGAATGATGTTCACAATATTACAGACATGTGACAGGCAAAGAGTAGATTACTATCTGTGTCCATAAGTCACTGACTACTCGGTCAGCTGTTCAAGGTGTGCTGGTAATACAATAGTTACCACAGGTGGATGAATTCCCAGAGGATAGTATTGCACATTTCTTGGTATTTAGTGGTAGTCCATGGCTCTGACGGCAACTGTATGTCTGTATCAACCCCTCCTTGAAAACATTTGTGTCAGTGTGGGATTCAATGACAAACCCTCATTTGCATGAAATCAGAGATGACTAGAATGTTGGATTGTGTGTTGCCTTGTCTTATGGGCTTATAGGTTGTTTCTCCATGACATGCTGCTCTAGGTGTTGATATGTGTGTTGTTTTAGCAGAGTGCATATGGAGTTGCTGCTTATTTGTTATCTGGACTTTTTCTGTGAAGTGTTTTGTGTTTATGTAGGTTACATGTCAGTGCCTCAGCTCATATCTGCTTTGGATTTTGTGTGATGGGTGCGATGTGTGTACCACTGTACCACTGACTACCTTATTGACATTAGGAGCACTTTTATCTGAGAGCTTTGCCTCCAGTGACATTGTATATATACAGTTCTCACATACCATATCAGTTTGTTTGGTAATAAAGTGCTTGTTGGTAAACATGTTGCAGTTTCTACATTGCGTCAGGATGCCCATATCCACCGGAGTGGTACAGATCACAGTGGGACTCCTCATACCCATGGCAACAGATATTATTGATTATACAGTTGTGTTGAAAATATCACTCAATGTCACAAGTATCAGTTCTGTAACTATGAGGGCAATGCTTGACAGTGCATGCTGGTTGTCCTGTGTGCGACACGGGATTGGAGTTAATGCCATTATAGTTTCTGAGAAAAATGTCACCCAAGGTGGCTGGTTCTGCATAGAACACTGCCAAACACTGGAGGGGAATGTAATATATACACCCTGTAAAGTTAAGGATGGTGCATGTAGGCAGTTATTCTGAAGTTACACAGTAATCAAGCAGTGCATACTGGGAAAGAACAATTACTTTATGAAGAAAGCTGAAAAGAGGGGAGTTGGCTGAATTGTTGCTGCCAGACTACCACTACTGCTGGTGTCAACATGGCATCATTTTAATGGGATACAGAGCTCCTATTCTTTGTCTCTCACAAGCAGCAAAACATTCGTACCAAGCTCAAGATAAGAAATGGGCTACAGCTTGTTTGTTGATCCACACACTTGTAACACATGATGCAAGGCTCTGAAGGCTTGTTGTAGCCTTTTCCAGATAGATGTTTTAATTAGCAACTAGAATAATCATTTGACGTTTGCATGTATTTTGCCTTGGGTTCCAAGAATCATAGCATTTGACTACAGTACTGATTTGACAGTGAGTAGGAGCACAGCTGCTACATCAGAATATCATTTAAGTCTTAGGTGACATAGATGTCCAAGGTTGCTCCATCAAGCCTCACAGCAGCAGTGATCCATGTTAGGTGACAGTGTCACAACAATTCATGCAGCCTAGCCTATACACATCTTCACTGCAATGAGTACCTACAGAGAGTGTGCTTGAGGCTGTGGACCCCAAGGGTGAAGCCGCATGACCCTTACTTTGCTGGAGTTGTACATTGTTACATCTATAAATATGCTCTTGTGACCATGCCTAATAACAGGATTATGGTTCACTCAAGTACCACAAGCCTGGCAAAGCAGTGTACTCAATCTACCATGCTATCCCACATTGTCAGGTATGATTTTACCTTAGAATGTCACCATAAAGGTAATAACATTTTACATGTAAGCATCTGTCAGACACTGCCTAACCATAGCTTGTTGTGACATATACACAAGCAATACTCTGTTGCTAATGGCATTATCTCTGACTCTTGCGGAGCTGTGGACAGTGTCCCCAAACCAGTACACTTACTCCACATGAACACAAAGTGTGAGAGATGCATCTACATTAAAAACTTGAATCCATGCTCTCTCACACACCTGCCAGCACATATGACAACAAGAGGGGTGTCAACATGCCCACCTCAACTATTACTCCACCCAAACCCACATCACACATATCTACATATGCAGAGGCCCATACCAGCAACATACCTATACACCAGAGACCTCTCAAACACAAACACAAGCATGTTACATATAATAGTACCTCTGCAGAACACAGTACACATAATAGCTAATGGACCACTGTCTCACTGGTCAAACCCTTACCACAAAGCGCACATTCAAACATATTAGTCATAGGTGATCATATCATCAGTCACAGTGATGTCCCTCTCACCAGGCTAGATAAGGTGAGGTGCCAGGATACAGCATATCATACATACAGTCAAATCTATCAACAACAGGTATTATTATGACTACATCATAGTTTCTACTGTTATGTAAGACTTGACATGTACCTCTGTGGACTGTGTGATGGCAGACATGAATGAGCTCTTGCACTATGTGTCTCAGGCAAGTATGCCCTTGTCCATCAGCTGCATTTTATATTCTGCTAGGATGATGCCTCAATACAAACAGAAGATGACTGACTTTAATAATAGGCTTAGCATCTGGTGTCAATCTAAGGGGATCCACTATCTATCAGCCTGGGATGACATGCTCAACAGACTTCGACGCTTTGCCACAGATGGTCTTCCTCTGTCAACTATGGGATTTCTGATACTTGTCAAGGCTCTTTCCATGTCCATAGTGCCCTATTTAGGTGATGTCTCAAAGACAAAATAAATTTAAAATGTAAAAATCCCATGTACAAACAACCTTAAGGTTATGCTGTCAAATGCTAGAAGTGTCAACAGGAAACTACAATCACTGGAAACTGTCTTCATCTTGGAACATATAGACCTTTGTGCAGTTACAGACACCTGGTTCAAGGCTGTGGAGATCACCACAGCCATAACAGACTACACCTCCTTCCACACGTGCAGACCTCAAACTGAAGATGTGCAAACTAATGGCTGTAATGTATAAATATTCATCAAGGATACATACACACCCACATTGGTTACACAGTATGATTCCATGGATACACTTCAAATGCTATTGACTATTTGTGGGGCACCTATGCAGGTCATTGACAGCTACTGGAGCCCCCTCCATGAATCAGGACACCCAATCTGCTTATTTGGATCTACATGGGTCTATCAAAATACATCTGGACAACATGGTTTGGGGTGACTTTTACTACCCACTGACCGGGTCAGTTAGTCACGCTCAAACTCACTTGCCCAAAAGTTACTCAACTTCATTATCTCCAGTGCCATGGACCAGCTGGTTAACATCCCCACAAGGGGAGCTAACATACTCTATTGTGTGCCTACCAATATGGATGACCACTGTAGCACCCCCACTGTGAGGTCCTCCCTGGTGAGATCCAACCACAAATATTTGGCTCATTCAAAGTAGGTATTACACCTGACCCCCCCTTGCAGTAAATACACTAAAGACATTCCCCAATTCAGATTTCAGATTATGGGATGGTGTAAATAGCTTCACTGCATCTCCTCCCTCAGATGTAACTGGCAACTATGCCAAGCTCTACGCCAGTGCTTTATACAAACACCTGTATGACTGCATTGACTCAGCTGTACCTGACATGAGCACAACAAGCTCCTCATGGTGAAGCAAACTTGACAGTAACAGGCTTTACAATAATAGGAAGACATTACTGTCTAAGGGTAGGAGGGATCCCCCTAAACTGGATACAATCCCTCCTCAGCTTAAGCTAGCAAATAAGTGTTGTTGTGAAGTCCTCCAAAACAAAGTATGGATCCAAATTAGTCTCCCCCAGAAAGGACAACCACAAGGCATTCTACAGTTACATCTATAACCAAAAAGGAATGGCCCACATTTTTGCTGAACTCATGGTTATTGATACCTCATATACAGAGCCTGTTAACATAGGTAACCTGTTAGCCAATAGGTTCTGTGAAACCATCACTCCTTTGTCCCTTCCACATATACCCCATGACATCTCTACTACCTGCCCCTACCTTGTATCTGTATAGAGCAGGTTAAAAATACCCTCTCTATGGACAAAAACACAGCATCTCTGGGACCTGATAGCCTCACAGGCTGAGTCTTACATGGGCTCCAACATGGAACACTAACAGCATTGGCAACTGTTTGCAATCATAGTCTAACCACTAGCTTTGCCCCAGCTGAATGGAAACAGCCACTGTTATCTGCTTGCACAGAGTTGGTGCATCCACTGATTCTGGAAACTATATAACTATTATCCTGACTAGCCATATCTGCAAGGCATGAGGCAAATCATCATGGACCTTATCAACAAAGATATAGGTAATCTCCACACAGTTGACTCTACACAGTTTGGATTTGTCAAAGGAAGATCATGCCTGTTAAACCTGATGGGCATCTTTGAGACAGTCACCTAGGACCTGGATGAGGGGAAATATGTGCATGTAGCCTATGTGGACTTAACCAAAGCATTTGACACTATCCCCCCTCAGCTGTCATTGACAAAAGCACCTGACTAGGCATTGATCCTTATATCATTAGAGGGGTCTTCCACTGCCTCAGTGATAGAGGTCATATAGTCAGAATATGGGAATCCACCTCCAATTGTCGAGATCTAACCAGTGCTGTTCCACAGGGTTTAGTCGTGGGCCCTCTACTGTTTGGAATCCATTTCTCCAAAGTACAAGTGCAAAGTGCATGTATGTGGCTGACAAAGTTTGCTGATGCCTGCAAACTTGGAGCAGTCATAGAATCTGCAAAGTATGCCAACAGCCTGCATGAGGGTCTTACTTGAACAAATGATTGTTGCCAAAGTCATGGCTTTAAATGCAATGCAAATGTGTGTATTATCATTGCTTTCAGTAACAGTGATGTTCCTGCTACGTACCACATCAATAGCAACACATGACATACAAACTTAGGGGTGGGAAACCTGGCCACACAGGTTGACAGCTAACTCATCTTAGATCACCATGTCTCCACAGTAGTAAGAAGGGCATTCTATCATGCTCATGTAATAAGTAAAGGCATTGTCTCCAGAAAAAGTAGATGTCATAACCTCCATGTAATCTTCCCTCTGCAAACCAATATTTGGGTGTAACGGCCCTTTTGGTATGTACCTTTCCAAACACCTATGGCAATTGGAGAGACCACAAAGCTTCCTCACAAGGGGAATTCTGGCCTTCAGAATCTGTCCATGGTGATCATCTGATATCACTGTCACTCAGAGCTGATCTGTGGCTTGCATACGAGGCAATCCCTGACCCTGCTGTATTGGAAATGCTGCATATCCATATGTCAAATGTTACATGAGTTACTTGCTGTATAGATCTTAACCTGGCTTGTGACATTAATACAACATGCTTTAGGGAGAGAATTGTTTACCAGAGTTTAACTCATCTTTGGAACAGACTCCCACATCATGTCAAACAGAGCACCTCACTGGCCCTCTTTCGATGTAATCAGTTTGATTGGATATGTGATCATAATTTCACCATGGTGGTTCTGTCTGTATCCCTCTTGGATAGGAGCAATAGGTGCTGATTGTGTACATAATGGTAACAACTTGGCTAGGATTTTAAGTGCACTAGGGCCATTAGCCAAGCAATTTCCAATGAGCACATGATCCCATAGGCAGATGCAAAATGCTCTGATTAACATCCACACATACAACTTAGCTGCAGTGAGAAGAGTAACACAACCTATTTATGTCTGCAGAACTCTGCACAACACATGCACACACACACACACACACACACACACACACACACACACACACACACACACACACACACACGCATACCAAGTTGACTGCAGTGAGATTAGAACCCCTTCCTACATCATCTTACACGATATAGATCACAGTACTTAATACACGTGCCATAGCTTAAGTCTGATATTAGCATGGCTTTAGGTAGTCTTATGGTAGATGACATCAGCAGTCCTGGTGAGGGACAAGAGTTTGGAAGCCTGTATCACCTGCTAAGCCCAAAACAGTGCAAAACCCTGTTTGTGGGGGATTCGTATTTGTTTTGAGGCAGTTGCACATACACACCCAAACACAGCAAGTGGGCCAGAGTGAGATTAGAACCCCTACCTATCAAGGTTTATACACTACTGATCATAGTACTTAATGCACACACCATGGCTCAAGTCAGTTTTGTGAATGATTGCAGGTGAAGTAATCTTAGAGAACATAAACATACCCTGTGTTGAACAGATTGGGAGGCCTGCAGAGTCATGATGCTTCCTACTGCCATCTGCAGCTAGTAGCTTAACAGTCAGAAAACTGATTGTAGCCTAGCTATGTGACAACAGCACCCATATTGGGCATATGTTTGCATTTTGATGGGCAAGCCTGTGGCATAACTAAATTAGCCTTGTCAATGAGTGTGCACACAACATAATACATTACACAACTTGTTCAGTTGTTGATGTATGTGTAGTGAAATCCAGCAGACACAGGGGGCTGTAGTGAATGTGGGTGTTTTTGCTGCCATAGACGCAAACATATGGCTTGACAACATCTGTATGTATTCCTATACGATTCCATACATTTTCAAGGTTTCCACATGCTGTAATAGAGAGGCATGGTGTGACTCACTACTGTCCAGATGTTTGCAGCAAGTACACAGGTCTGACTCCTAGTTACGTGTGTTTCACACTAAAGTGTGGTTTGCAGTCAAATGTGTTATCATTTACACATGATGTGAGAGAAGACTGCCAGAACTCTGAACTTCAGATATCCCAATAGTCCTCCATTTGCAACGCATGTTATTCTAAGCACTTCCACATTCTTGTAAGTGCATTATCTAATGTTGAGCCCTTCCTTTTGGTCCTTCATCCAACATTATAAGTGTCCTAGTGCAGCGTTATTCTCCATGAACTGGGTATGTCAGGAAATACAGACATACTGACACACACACACACACACACACACACACACACACACACACACACACATATATATATATATATATATATATATTTTTTTTTCTTTAAATTGTGCAAGGAGCAGTGGATTTGCACTCTCTTAACTAAGTGTATGGACATGCACAGTGGCATTTTTGGCTTGTTTCCACACTGCTTAGCAGAGCGCAAATGGTGGCACATTGCTTACAGCACAGAATTAATGTTCCATATAGTGACTCCAGTCCACAGCTAGCTGTACTTTAGGCTGGGATTATGATATGATTAGAAAAGTCAAAACTGGATCTTCCTATATACTCAGGTTCATAAATGAATTTACAGTTTCAGTCACTGTGTGCCATATGTAATATTCACCTTTCTATTTATGTCTTCCAAATCTCATATGCTTGATCTGTGATGTATGTATCAGCATATTATACTTCTGGTTCCAAATGGTCAAGTTAGTCAAGTTTTTTAGCTGACATACCCCATCTGTGACACATGTAGTCAGTATACCCAATTTCAAGTCATCTGCCTACAGATTGCAGAACAACTCAGATGAAATGGATAGGTCTACAGAGAAATCTGAACAGGCTTGGTCCCAGGACAGAGCCCTGTGGGACACCCTGACTGTGACCAATTATTTCACTTGTCCACTTGCTATATGATACTTGCCATGGCCTATATAAAAGCCGTGCAGCTATCCATCTTATCAAGAGTGCATCACTACCTAGTTGTTCTAATTTATTTATCAGTGTTTTGGGTATGGCCATGTAAAATCTCTATAAATTACATCACAGCACAACTTTTCATTCATAGCAGTTATTTTATTGTCATAGTACATCGTGTTGCAAGTGGTACTTACATCTATTTTCAGTATATGCATGTTGATCTATGGTTTCAAGTCCCAGCCTTTACACTTCTGATACTGACTAATACAATATTGCCTAAGACTTTTTAAATAGGTCTTGGATATGCAGCTCAGATGCAAATGTGTACATGATATGTGAAACAGGTTAATACTAGTACAGCACACACAGAGAGTCACAGTCTGTAAAATAATACTTATTACTCCTTAATAATCCAAATATCTGGATATCTCAGAATTAGAGCCATGAACACCATCACACAAGCTACCTGCCTTAGTCCTTTGAGCCACAGAGGCTGCTTGACAGACAAGGAATCATCATCATACCATCATCTGCATAAATATGTACTTTGCAATTCTCAGTTATCTAACATATAATATGTACGTTCAAATTGTACATTATTGTTCTGATGCTGTGTGGCAAACTAACTGTGTGAAATGCTCATAGAGCATAGATGATTTAGTGTCATAGCAATTACAAGGGGACACTGTTGTTTTTATGGGTGGGGGAACAAAAGCCCATGTTCTGCTAGGACACACACTAGTCTATCATTTGATCTCACTTTCTAACATGTCCCTTGAATCAAGTACCAGTAATCTGTTGCAGAAGGACTGCATGAATATTCCATGCATGAGGCCTACCAAAAACAAATGGTGACATGTTAGTGGAATGGGTGTCTGTAGTCCCATGTGGATATAATTTCTGCCCAGATAGACTGGTATAGTTGCCTGCATAATGTACCCGGTCCATAGCCATTATGGCACAACATAACAATCCACTGCACGAAAGTCTAGGTATGGACTTACCTTGCAAGTGTGGCAGTTGAAACAACTGTAGTTCAGGGCTGACTCTGTCTGATGCAAGAAGTACACAACCAATACATGGATAGGTACAGTATATGTGATTTGGCCATTATCAGTTTTTATATCTGTATGTGAGTAGGAGTAAGGTATTAGTCCCTAGGTCCCTAGGCTATCAGTGAATGTACTATGCATTGTCTCTTAGCCAAAGCCAGGGTGTACTGAGCACACCTACATCTGCCTACAGGGACATCAGCAGGGGGTTCTTCCTCTGAGTCCTCCTGTGACTGTAGCTGTTGTGACCTAAGCACTGCTGGTGGGCCATGCATCCCTTCCCTTTGCTGATCCTGCTGCAGCTGTTTTCACAATATCAGACTGTATCGCATAGAACATACTGTGAATGTGCACATGTGGCTGGAGTATACTGCAGGACTCCACTAGAAATATCAAGGCACCAGAACCATGACTTCAGAAGCCCAAACACATGCTCTGTTGTGTTCCTAGTTCGTGGGTGTGCCTCATCATGGTGGTCCTCTTTGGGTGTGTGTGCATTTCTGATGGGTGTCATCATCCACGGTTCCAGGGCATAACCAGCATCCCCCAGTAAATGGCCCTGTGGCTTGTCCACCATAGCAAACATCTGGTACAGATGTGATGTGTGCCAGATATGGGAGTCATGATAACTGCCATAGTTGGCAGCACACACATTCCCCTGGGCATTGCACATGACTTGGCAGTTGATGAAGTGGTATCACTTGTGGTTAACATAGATTCTACCCTGGTCACCAGGTGGTGCCTTGATGTTGTACATGAGTGCAGTCTATGGCATCCAGTACTTCAGGGTAGTGTGCTACATGATAGAGATGTTAAATATTGCTGGTCCTCACCTTAGGGTTAAAGGAAAAAAATATGTGCTCACTGGCATGTGGGAGCATAGCATTTAATAATTGTTGGAGTATCCTGGATGCAGATGACTGTGACATCCTATCATGTCCTAAGCTGCTCTTTGAAAATTACATGTAGCTAGTATCCTAATGGCAATACATACATTAACTTCCATTGGGATGGCTTCCCTTCTGTTTGGTCTGGCTCTGAGTTGAGGGTGATGAGCTCACTGCTCTCTTGCAATATGTCCCTGTCCACTCTGTAGCACTCTACAATCTCCAGCTCATGTAGTTCCTGGAAGGTTACTCGGGGCCTGAACACTCTTCTCCTTCTCGGCCTAGGCCTATTATCAGCAGCACCAGCAGCATTAACTTCAGCATCTAACACATACAAATATAGAATAGCTGCAGCAGCCCCTAACAATATCTCAGTTAAAATGTCCAAGTCTCTTCTCCAGTGGTTTAGAGTATTGATGGAAAATCAGAATGTAGGGTATATGCATACTTTATAAAGTTGTGGTGTAGGTCCAGCATGTGGGATTGGCTAGTTCTGCTGCATTTCAGATTCTTAGGATATAATTGATATTGATATAAATGATTTAAAGGCCCTACATTTTTGACTGATGTAGATCTGTGCACAGCACTGGTGCAGCATAGCTTCTACAAAGTTTATATTATTAATTGAATATATCCAGTTTGACTTGATAGCTGCTTACATCATCACTGTGCCTGGGTGGTCTGTTCACTAAACATGCTAAGCTAAGTGGTTCACCATGCAAACATGCACACCGAGCACAAAATATCCTATAAGTAGCATGACACACACCTCTGATGTCATCCACATCCAGTGGGAATATCAAAACCGTGTAGGAGCCTATACAAAAGGGATATGTGGACACTGTTATTCCATTTAGTGATTCAACAAATGCACCTCATTTGCTGCTGACAGCCTGGAAACTACACCATTCTTAGCTTTGTAAGTTGAGTAACAGCACAAATCAACAGTACATTTCTGGGAAATACATTATATATGTTTATTTTATTTTTTCTGTTAAGCATTTTTGCTCAGTCTGGCGCATAACGCAAACATGTGAATATTATTAAAAAAATATTAATTTTATTTATCCCCTTCCTTTTACAAATATCAGAAATGTATGGTTTGCACATGTATATGTGTGATCTACTATTTTCAGGGAGTTATGTTCATATTTATGGATTTTTGCATCTCTTTTGTAGGTGTAGACTCCTATAAGTGGAAAATTTCCATGTACACTATGAACATGGACATGGAGTCTACACAAATGCCTTTTTCCTCATTGGATCACTCCACCTGGCTCATTTGCATAAGATTCACTTGCTTATTCAGGAATTTGCATTGCATGGAAGTTTCCCTGTTTGCTCATGCTTGCGTACTGCTAAGCGATGTTTACTGAATCTAAAAATGTTCGCTCTTATATGCGTATCACGGTGCAATGCATGCACAAAAAATGTGTAGGCTTTACTGAATTTACACCTTTGTCTTGTCATAGGAGCCTTCTTCCATGTATGGCCATCATTTCAGTGACATGCTATTTTTTGTCTGCTTATTCATGGATTAGGCAATGGAGAAGGGAATGTTGACCGTCCACAATCAGAGGTCACTAATTCCATGTACAGATATGACATGATAGTCTTATGCCTAGTTTTGGCAATTTGTTCATTTATAAAAGTTTGCAAGCTTGGCTTATTGAGTGTGCACAGTTTTGACATTTTTCTTTCTGTATCAACTTATACTCACAGTTAGGCACAAGTATTGCTATCTGTGTAGTATGTCATGTGGCAGTGATTGTGTATATTTGGTATATGAGACTGGTGGAAGGTTAAAATTAGAAATCAGCATGCACTATCAACCAACTACTATGAAGTCAATAACTTGGAGATATTTATCATTATTTGGTATGTATGCACCTTCTAAGTCTATAATTGAATGCACTAAACCTCCTGTTAAGAGTCTGAGAATGGACATGCAAGGTCGATGAAAAACACGTTTATTGATCCACAAAGCTTTTGGGAAAAGTCTCTTCATCAGTGTGTATGTGTTAGTTAAAATCAGCATTCAAACATTCACTATATACAATTCAAAAACACAACAGCCCAATAGAAAGACACATTCAATCAGTCAATTATGGTGCAGTTAAAATTTAAAGTCATATAAAACCTATACATAAAAAAATTGCATATATTGTAAAAACCATACATACACACACACACACACACACACACACACACACACACACACACACACACACACACACACACACACACACACACATATATATATATATATATATATATATATATATATATATATATATATAAAACAAAATCAATTACAAAATATTTTGCTTCATTTTTAATATAGGCTTGATGCTTATAGCTGAATTCAAGTCTGGTCTACAGTCAGCATTTAAACAAGTAATCCATTCATATTGACAAACCTGTATGTATGGTTTTGTTTTATCCTTTATTTTGTTTTACCCTTTACTCTGTTTTTACACTCCATTGGAAAATGGCTGAGAGGCTTTCTACAGTTGAACTCCAGTATACACCAAAAGGGCCATTAACTGTTGTCAGAGGTTGCCCTGAGAGATTCCTGAACTGTGTAATGGGCTGTGATAACCCGCTGATGCTGTATGAGGCCTCATCATTGGACACACCTCCTACAGAGGATTCACTTGATTTTGAAGCATTTTGTAGTTCTGTTGAGCGTTTGGAAGCTGATTTTCTTAAACTGAAGAGAATGCAGACTCAACGCCAGAATTTGAAAGTCTGGCTCCATCATAAGATTATGCCCAGAGGTTTAATGGTTTTAAAAATGCCCACATATGGAGCACAGTATCCTGAACTGTTCGCTCACTGGCAGAAGCTGAACCTGGAGGTAAGCTTCAATTATATGACTTTATTGAATGACTTTTTCAAACCATTGGAAGTCAGTTTAAGAGAAAGCATGAGAGAACAGCAGGAACTAATTTTTAAGAACTACCCTGAGCCACTAGCTAATAAGGCACTAGAAGAGTTGTTGGATGGTGTAATTATTTATGAGAAAAAGCTGTTAGAACAGAAAAGACTTAAAACTGATAGAGATTCCTCTGATTTTAAGAGGGGCCATGGTTTACATGGCCACATAATGACCATGGTACCAGGAATGCAGAAGTGGTTGATTCAAATCGTAGCATGCCAGAAGTTAACAATAGCATATGTGATTCCAGATGTACTGTTAGTGGGGGAATGAACCTCTGCCTTTACAGTAAAGGAAATTTATCCCCACCCATCTACATCTAATGTGAATGTTGTCAATGCTAGTAGGCATACTGAATCACTCTCCCTTGTGAATGATGTTAGAAGGAAAATGACCCCCTTGACAATATCTATTCCCCATAAAGATAACATGGCCTAAAGCAATGCTTCCTCTCCAACTTTCCCTTTACCTATCAGTGTGAACAAAGGGAAAGGCAGGACATGTTCACTGAGTCGTGGACGGCAGAAATGGAAATATTCAATAGAGAGGAACTCGGGCCAAACTTTGAAGAAAATGTGAAACAGAATGGGGACCAATTGATATGGAATATTTCTGATCGTGCCCTAGCTACTGATGAAGCATCGGTATTGGAGAAGGGCCTTACATTTATTCCTACTAGGAAAAGTGATGTTACTGACACTTTATTTGACATTAACCTATTTAGCAGGAATGTTTTGTTGAAACTTGAATTTGGCAAAAATCCATTAGGTGATGGTTTGTTTTTTAAAAGACCAAGCACTTATATGCCTAGTTCACATCCTTTAGTTGATGCCTTTAACAAATGTGTGGAAATGTCTTATTTGATTTGTATGATTCAAGGAGTACTCATGCTTTTCATAATAATAGGAAGTCTAATTTAAGTTGAAAACAAAGGAAAGCTCTATCACAATTGCCAAATGATGACACCATAATTATTAGACCAGCTGATAAAGATGGCCCTGTTGTTATTATGAATAGATGTGATTATAATGCTTCTATGAATAGTATGTTGAGTGATAGCTATTTTTACTTAAAGACAGATATTGAGTATGTATATAATTTAGAATGTAGAATTTATGATATTTTGGAGAATTTGTTTAAATGTGAATTAATATCGTCTGACATACTACATTTTTTGAGTTGAACACCTACTTATTCTGATTATTCAAGGACTACCTAAAATTCATAAGATTGGCTTAAAACCTCCTCTGTAACCCATTGTGGCTGGCAGAGGTTGATGTACTGAACCATTGTCCTTGTTTCTATAGAAGCATTCATGCCCTAAAATTGAGAGTAACATGTTTGTTTTAAAAGATTATAAGCAGTTCCTTTTGGATTTATATAATGTTACTAGTACATTAGCAAAGGATATGAAATTTTACTTACTTTTCACCTTTGATGTATAATCGTTATTCACTGTTATTCCTAACATGGTTGGCATTGATTTTGTACTGAGGTATCTTGGCACACAGTGAATATAGTGAGGGTTTCACCGATCTCTTTTGTTTTATTTTTGGAGACTGTCCTTGAAAATTATATTTTCATTTTTGATGGCGACATATTTCTACAAAGGATGGCATTGCTATGGGCCCCTTCATGTGCCAATAGCTATGCCAACGTGTTTATGGCCATGTGGGAGGAGGTCCATTTAATTACTAATGAGTTGTTCTCTATGTTTGCCCCTTTCTTTGTGGATGATTTGTTTTTTATTTGGACAGGGAGTAAGGACCAGTTGGTAACCTTCTATGAACAGATTAATGGGGCCACAAACTATTTCAAATTTACCATATCCTTTTCTCCCATTTTGATAGCCTGTTTCGATGTATTTGTACAAAGGTTGGATAATGGGATGGTCAATACTGGTGTCCATAGGAAACCATGCTATAGAAATGCTTTACTTCATCGATGTAGCATGCACCCTCAATATGTCCTTAAGAATGTGGTAAAAGGACAAGGTATGAGGGTGTCTAGATTGAATGCCAGTGATGATGGCTTTCACTCAGAGTTAGTTAACTTGAAAGCTAGGCTTTTAGCCAGGGGATACGATCCTGGGGAAGTTGACAACATTTTGAATGAGATACCTGATTAGTGAAGAAGTAGGGCCCATTCATATATTTTATAATGGAGGTGCGACTGCTGATGATAGTAAGGCCAACAAGCTTATTAATAAAGTAAGGGTACCCTTGTCCTATACCACTGCCATTAATTCCATCATGGACATTGTCAGGAAGCACTGGGACATCCTCACTACAGATTCAGTTATTAGAGGGATTATAGGAGACACACCTACATTTTTGTTGAAAAATAAAATGAATTTGAAAAGAATCCTGTGTAGACTGAAGGATACTCTCATGCCAATGGTTAATAAGGATTTTTGCACTAGGCCATGTGGTATGTGTAATTATTGCAATAACATTGATAATAGTGGTTTCTTTACTCACCCAGATACTGGTTGTAAGGATCTGTTTAAGGTGTCTGCTAACTGCCTTACCCAGCATGTGGTTTACCTCACTTATTGTGTAGTGTGTCCCTCCTATTATGTGGGTAAAACTGATAGGATGTTCAAAGACAGGTTTAGGGGATATCTATACAACACAGGAATAGGTTCTAGCAACAGTGCCCTATCTAAACATGTTATGCAAGAAGGGGTTAGTCATACCTTTCATTTTTTGGTCATTGGCCGTACCTTTCCTAGTATATCAGGAACTGCACTGAGAGTAAAGAAGGGAGATGGATTATTCGACTTAGGACAGATAGGGGAAAGGCTTAAATGAAAAAGCTTCTCTTAAACCTGCATCAAAATCTAGGCATTTGAAAGTGTAATGACTTTTTAATTGATGGTTTTATGATTATATATACATACATATATCTATGCGTATATCTATGTATATATATATATATATATATATATATATATATATATATATATATATATATAGGTATATTCTTTTTTTGTCAGAGAATGTTGTTTTTTGTTATTTGAGTATTTGCTTTCATGGTGAAAATTTGTTATAAACTCATGTTTTATATTGTATTCAATATGTGTTTAAGGTACAACCCAATGCTTTTTATCATGTGATTTTTTAACCATGTGATTTGTTTAAATCATGTGACATTCATCATGCAGTTTGATTGGCCAGGCTGCTGTTTTTAAACTTGGTTATGGGGTGTGCAATATTTTGGTCTGATGAAGCTAACTGTGAAAGTGCTTACCTCTTGTTGTGCACTGGGTTCGTTTTAATAAATGTGCTTGGTTTATTTTTATGGTCCTTCTACATGTTTGCTTCATTGTATACACTGTTGGATTATTTTATTTAAGTTTCTTTTCATTCAATGAGGCATTTATCCTTTGGAGTGCTGTTTGGTTTTGTTTTAACAATGAATAGTTGTTGAATAAAACATCCTTTAAAAAAGGACTTTCAGCTGTAGATCAAAGCTCATTGCTTTAGCTCTAGTAATTAGTTAAAGGAATAATATTTTCAAGGAGGAAACTGTAGACTACTGAGAAGTGAGTAATGTATTGGAATCTGCCTGCATTTTAATCACCTCTGAAACCTGTCCTTTCCAATTTATGTGAAAAGGTAATGCTGAATTAAGTTTTGTCAAGAGATAATGATTAAGGTGTTGAACAAAGGTCCAGCTGTAATGAAATCTGGCGGCATTTGTTCCAGCTCATGCAATGTTGTATTTCAAATAGTCAGCCCAACACTGCAGGCCTTAAATATGACAAAATTCAGCAGATCAGGGTTCTGATCAGAGTAATAATTCTGTAGTATTGTCAATCAGGAGAAAGAAAATGATCCATTACTAGAGACATTGAACTCAATGATACATATTTAATTTGGGGGGAGGAAATAAACACAGCAGAAATTAAATGCAATAGCTCAAACAGATGAGCTACATTTGAAATTAATATAATTTCACTTAGGGACAACTGTTCTAGTGGTGAAACTTCATGTGCACTTAAGGGTGTGGCCCAAGCATGCAAGTCTTGTATTATCCTTCAGGTAAATATAGTATCAAATGGGTTCAAAATGAGGGACATGCCTATGCAGGTATATCCTCAAACTGATTCTGCCAACATGAGTTTTCAAGTCATTATAAATGATTGATGAGTATGATGTTACTTATGTAACTTTATATTCTTTAGATTGAAAATATATAAGCAATTAAGTATTATGGTTAGTGTGTTCAAGAAATGAATAACTGTGGTTTCACATATTTCCCTCACTGTTTTATTACAATTTCATGAACTTTAACTCAATTCATTGAACTGTAGTAAATCAGTACCATACACAAAAATAGAGTATTTCATAAAACACTGAAGATATCCCAATCACTGCATTTTTCCAGAAAACCTTACAAAATAACAACTCATGCCAAAAATGTGAAAGTGACATATTTTCTCCAGTATATTACTACACTTCAGATAATGCAATGAGTCTATCTAAGCATTTTTCCTTAGTGTCCCTTTAACTATTATTATATATAGTATTCTTTAAACTATTATTAAATAAAATGTTGCAGAAGGATTGAAAATAGAAAAGGATATACTGTAAAAGAATGCCATCCTTGCTACTCCAAATTTGGAAATGTCAGATAGTGCTCTCATTTATGTGAAGCTTTTGTAAGCGTTATGTGTTTGTTTTATACACACACACACACATGCACGCACGCACACACACACACACACACACACACACACACACACACACACACACACACGCGCGTGCGCACACGCACATGCAAGCGCACATGTGTATACACACGCACCTCTTTGTTTGCTACATAATATATAGACAGAGAAAGAGAGAGACAAGAGAGACAGAGAATAATAGTGAATAAGGAGAGAGAGAGAGAGAGAGAGAGAGAGAAAGAGAGATCATATTTATATCCAGTATAAATGTAAACATTTCAACATTAGTAGATTACTACAGGTGATTTTTATTTTTATTTATTTTACACATTGTTAACCAAAGTAATGTTTTCTTATTATACAGCACACATTCCTTTTTTATTCTATGAAAACACTGTCTGGTATAGTGCTAGTATACGTTAAGAGCTGAAGCATAAATAACATACTCATGCACTTGTTATTTATCACAAAAGACTAACTTATTACAATGTGTGAGTCCTAGCAATAAATTACCCCAAACAAGAGACACACTTTGATGCATTTCAAGTTGCACGCAGCATTTATAATCTGCCAGCCATATTGTACAATATACTTTCCTTCTTTCTCATACATTCCCTGAGATGCAGGTTGTAATTCTCTGCAGACAGGAAACTAACTCCACAAAGCCTGTAAATATGAGTTAGAGTATGTTGGGAAGACAACACCCATTACAGTGTGCGGTGACCACATATGCTTTCAAATCTGTAATCACTGCTTGCTCTTCACCATAACCCCTACCTAGCCCAAAGAACTCTGTGTTCTAAATAAAAGTACAAGGATCACAAATCATTTTTTACATATACAGGCATTAATTAACTATAGGTCTCTTTTACTCACACTTTACTGTAAAATGTAAAACATTTGGTTGTTAAACTTACCTGGTGGTGGCTTTCACAGATTTTATGATTTGTTTTATTATTTTTCCAAACAGGAACAGAGGAAACTTTAAATGTTTGTTTTCTGTATGAAAGGAGCAAATAAATTGCTGATTTGCTTTATATTCATAGAAATCTGTAAATGATTGTATCGGGAATCATATTTGTGGGACAACTGAAACTCACAAAACACATTACCTATACCTAGCACATGCTTTTGGGTTGTCCATTTTTTTTCTAGTTTAGGAAGCTTTTATGTTATTTCGTAACATTGCAGTTTTCTGCTATGTAACTGCATTGTAGTTGTTAAATATATAAGATATATGAGTATTTTCATTCAAATTCATAGTGAGCTTTGCAGAAGGGTATTAAAAGTTAAGTTACCAAAAAAACAAGTTATTTACATAGATTGACTTTGTGGTGTAGTACTGGACCTTATTTTTAACTTTATTCCAGACTAACCATACAGCGCTCTGAGGCTGATGTTCATAGGTTCATAGATTCATGGATGTGCAGTAGGCTAATGGCAACAAGGGCCATTTTAAACCTAGTCATGTATCCCAAATTTCTGACAAGTTCTCATACCACTGACAGTGTAAGCAGATGCTAGGGAGATGAAACATTTACAAGCAGGGGCCTGAGAGATGAACCATTTACAGGCTGCCTGTGTCCATTAGAGACATAGGTGTCAAACTAGGGATGAATTTCCTGTTCCCCATCCAATTGTCCAGCTGTACTACAGAATCAAGAAGCAGTGCAATCCCCTGCCCAGTCACTTCTTTTTCACAACCAGATATTGAGTAATTACCAAGTGTATGGATTGTTCAACTTAGGGCAGATAGGGGGAAAGGCTTAAATGAAAAAGCCTCCCTTAAACCTGTATTGAAATCTAGGCGTTTAAAAGTGTAATGACTTTTTAATTGATGGGTTTATGATTTTTTATATATATACATATATATATATATATATATATATATATATATATATATATATATATATATATTTTTTTTTTTTTTATTTTTTGTCATAGAATGTTGTTTTTTGTTATTTGCATATTTGCTTTCATGGTGAAAGTTAGTTATAAACTCATGTTTTATATTCTACTCACTATGTGTTTAAGGTACAACCCAATGCTTTTTATCATGTCATTTTTTTTATCATGTGATTTTTTTTATCATGTTATTTTGTTTTAATCATGTGACATTCATCATGCAGTTTGATTGGCCAGGTTGCTGTATTTAAACTTGGTTATGGTGTGTGCGATATTTTGGTCTGATGAAGCTAACTGTGAAAGCACTTATCTGTTCTTCTGCACTGGGTTCATTTTAATAAATGTGCTTGAAGTTTACTTTTATGGTCCTTCTACGTGTTTGTTTCATTGCATGCACTGTTGGATTATTTTATTTAACTATTCCTTGTTCTTCATTTTACTGCATCTTCTCTGTGACAGAGACATTTTCTATAGAAAAGGAATCCTTTTCATTATTGTCCTATCCTTACATTAGGTAGGCTGTCCAGGATGTCTGCTTCTGTGACATTTTATTGTTGCAGATGTCAGAGGTGTCTTTCACACATTTTGTGGGTCTTCCCCATACACTTTCTTCTCTTCCCAACGTCACGGCTTCATGCATATTTTATGGTCTGACAGTTACACTCTCTAGGAGCAACATGCACTAATTAATAGTCCTGCTAGCTGTATAAAAATGAAATAGTAATCTTTCTTCTGGGCTTTGCTAAAAGTCTTATACAATTTTTTGACAATAAAATGAAGATCTTCCCAAACTCCGATCCTGCAGGAAGGGATTCTGATACTATTGCGCGAATGTTGTACAAAGTGATGGTCTACTGTACAAATGACATATGTTTCTAAGCAAACACCACACTTTTATCCAAAACTGGAACTGTTACTAGTTGAGGTTCAGGAAATAATTTAGATGCAGTATATGTTTTAGTCTGTCATTTAAACATTTCTTAATCATTTTTGATTACTCTAAAACCTTTTGTAATTCAACAGCAAAAATCTGATTTTATGTTTCTCTACCTTTAGTCCTTATTTTCTTTCTTTACCTCATGTAATAATGTAAAAGTAGGAGTATTTATTTTGTACAGAACAAAAGTTTAACTGTTCTGCAATATTTTGTTGATGATGACCTGGTCCTATGTTTAACTAATTTATGCTAGCAATGTCATTTTCAAATTATAATTTTTCTTAGGTTTTGATTCGCCCAGGAATTCAGAAACACTGTATCTATGATTGTGGCCAAGCCAATGCTGCTTATGATGCATGTGCAACAAACCCTGAGGTTCATTAACAATGCGCATGTCCAGGCCCGTGTGCCCATTGAGCAGGTTTTCATTACAGCCACAGTAGAGACCCACAGGAAGACCTTGCTAGACAAACCTGTGTCCAGAGTAAAGAACTAGTAGCTGTGGTAAATACAGATGGTGCTTGAGCATCTAGGTTAGTCATCATGAAATCGCATGCACAGGTGACAATATGAAGGTGTTGATCTATTTTTGTAACTTAAGGCAACAGATATGCAGAGAAATGTTATAAGGCAGAAAATAAAGCTAGGATGGCTATATGTGGAATTTAGATGTGGTAGTAGGCCAACATAATCAACAGACATTGACAGAAGACTGGGAGGGAGCTGATGCCCAAACTAGGAATGTAGAGCACAATGGAGAGGGGACTATGACATGTATACACACATATCAATCTGAAATACATTGACTTAGAAAATGTGAAACTCAGACAGGATAGGTGGAATACAATAAAGTAACATGATGTGATAACCTACAGTAGTCCTAATATCATCACAGTTTTATTAGAATACCTGTGCTATCATGAAAAATTTATAAAAAAGGACATTCATCCTGAGAGATTAGTACTCATTACTGCCTTCAGTAATATTTTACCAAACACACCATTAACAAAGTAAGCCATAGCAGGAGTCATACTGAAGATGAAAAGAGAGATGAAAAGTCAGCAAGCAAAGGAGACTAGCAGTGCTGAAACTGAAGTCATCCTCAAGTCTTACTGAGTACCTTCACGAGGTGGGCCCTGTTCCTGTTTTTCACAAAATCTCACCAAGGTATCACTGATATATAGACTATATTTATATAGTATACGTCATGGACAGAAATAAGTCAAAAACAAAAAAAGATAGCTGTGTGCACAAGACCCAGGATAAATAAGTGCCCAAACCTGGTAAGCGCACTGATGACAGGACTGGAATAAAATGACATTGTAGAATCCTCAAAATATGGAGACATTCTTACAATGGGGTCAGGCCCAGGTGGAGGATGCCCCCCTTGTTGTAGAAGGAAGTAGCAGTCCACAAAAATCACAAAAACTGATAGGCCAAAGAAGAGCCCTAAAGAAAACAACTATTGAGGATAAGAAATAAATTATTTATTGTTACTATTATGTAAAAAGCCCAGAATTTCCAGACACAAGATATACAAAACTGGTAAGAGAGAAATTAGAGGAAAGAAACATACTTCCACAAGAAAAACTGTCAGAAGCTTCAAATAAACATTTGTGTTCATTAATACAACAGATTTTTTTGAAAAATGGTATATAGATCAAGAAACTTTGATCTGTTTGGAAAAAGAAGCATCTGAGGAAGTGCAAAAATATAAACAATAAAACCTAGAGAAATTTGAAAAATATAAAAAAGAAATATGGACATGAGAAAGAAAGAGAGGTTTGATATGGTGCAATATTTATGCAAAGGAGAAAGCCAAGTTAACTAATATAGAGAAGGCATCCCCAAAGACATTCGAAGAGAAATACAGGCAAAGGCATCCAGATATGAAAAAGTTCACAATAAAAAAAAATAATATCATAAAGATGGAATGTGGAAAAGAAGATTAGTAAAGGAGAAGTTAAAGAAATAGAAGTTGAAGTTATGGAGCATCTGCTAAGTGAAGGATTTACTGTAGAAGGTCTAACACAGATTACATCACAGCATGATGGAGTGAGTCCCCAGAATAAGGAGAAGCAGGAAGATCAGGAGACATCTGAAGAAGAAATATGGACATGGGAAAGGAAAAGAGATTTAATATGGTGTAATATTTATGCAAAGGAAAAGCAAAATTAACCAATACAAAAAGAGCAGCACCAAGATATTTGAAGATAAATGCAGGCATAGGAATCCGGATATGGAAAAAAATACAACACAAAAAATAATAAGACTAAGAGGAAAAGTAGAAAAGGAGATTAGTATGGAGAAGTCAAAGAAATAGAAACTAAGGATATGGAGCACCTGGAAAGAGAAGGACTCAGTGTAGAAAATATAATACAGAAAGCACCGCAATAGGATAAAGCAATGGATATCAAAATTAAGGGGAAACCAGTGAAACAGGAAGCAATCAGTGAGATGCCATATCAAGATATTTTGGAGTCCTCCACAGCAAACCAGTACAAATGTTCAGTTGAAGCTAGACAGCAAGGAAAGGAATAGGAAACTGCAGAAACTCTGATGCAGTCAATGATGAAGAGTGATGGGCCAGTGAGTTCCCATATGACTGAGCAACTGATGACACAGGATGAAATTAGAGAATGTGCCAAAGGAAGATGGTATAGAACTTTCTATAGAATGCCAGCAGGAAATGGAAAACAGGGGATGTGCCCTCAGTTTGGAAGAAAATGTGCTAAGAGAAGAGTTGCTTGATGTAATGGACATGGATAGATATATTAAGATCAATGAGAGAAATAGACTGCAGAAGGTCAATATAACCCAAAAAGTAAGAAGTCTGGTAAAACAAATGAGTGCAGTAATTAGGACTATCCGTGTGATATAACAGAAGTAAACAGGATATGTTACTCAGCAGTTAAATTAATAACTGATAAAGTTCTACCACAAGAACACATGGTTGTGAGAGAAAGGAAGGGGAGAATCCAAATGCCATTATGGAAGTATCGAATAGAGAAAACTATAAAGCAATTAAGACAAGAAATGTCACTGTTAGAAGAGTATAGAAGAGGGAATAGATTGATAAAAATACTAGGAAAGATATATGTGATTAAAGCAATGCACAATATTAGAACATACAAGGATCTATCATGCACTATCACAAATAACAAACTAAAAATTTCAGCACAGGTGGAAAAACTTATAAGATATATAGATAGATAAATATAAGGGGAAAGTACAAAATAAGCAATTTATTGATGACCCAAAAGGTTTTATAGAGAAACTGAAAATAACGTAAAGGGAATTGAAAGACCACCAAAAAAAGAGGAAGTAGATACATTTTGAAGAAGTATCTATGAAGATCCTGTGGAACATAACCAAGATGCTAAATGGATAGAAGAAGTAAAAGAAAGAATAAGAAGTTTAAAGGTACAGGATATGAAAGAGATGAAGTAACAGCCAGAGAGATTGAAACAAAGTTAAGAAAAGCCTCTAATTGGAAATCCTGGGCCCAGATGCAGTACCTAACCTTTGGTTAAAGGTATTAACATCTTAGCATGAGGATTTAGCCATGAGTAAGAACTATTTATATGCACACCCTGAACAGACACAACCTGGCTACCAACAGGAAAACAATGCTCCTACTTAAGAGTGAACTTGCAAGCTACCCTAAAAATTATAGATCAATAACTTGCCTTCCGACGACGTATAAACTATACATGGGAATCGACGCTGACAGAGTTTATAGTCATTTAGAAGAAAACTCAATTATGGCAGTAGAACAAAATGGCAATAAAAGAAAGTCATATGGAACAAATGATCATCTGTTATTAAATAAAGTTATAGCGGAGAACTGTAAAAAGAGGAAGAATCTAAGTATGGCATGGATTGACTACAAAAAAGCATTTTATAGTATCCCACATTCATGGATAAAAGTGTGCTTAAAAATGTATAAGATATACCCTACACTGATTGACTACATTACAGTAACCATGAAACAGTGGCAGACCACTTTGCAATTAAGCCATAACAAAGGACAGATTATTATCTCAGGGATAAAAATTCAAAGGGAGATATTCCAGGGTGACTGTCTGTCACTGTTGCTATTCTGCCTTGCCATTAACCCATTAAGCTGTTTGCTTAACAGCTTAGGCCATGGCTACAGTTTGGCTTCTAGAAAACAACAAAGTCTAAAGACTTCTCATCTTTCTTTGTCGATGATTTAAAACTGTATAAATCATCAGATGAAGTGAAAGCACAGCTGAAGATTGTCAAAACTTTTTCAGATGATATTAAAATGTCATTTGGTTTTGATAAATGTGTAAAATCAACCTTTAAAGCAGGAAAACTGCAGCACCAGGAAAACATCAGTTTGGGACAAGAATGTGATAGAAAAGAAGTTGTGCAAGATGGAGTATATAAATACTTGGGAATTGATGAAGGATCAGCAAAAAACATGAACAAATGTGAATAAAACTCTGTAAGGAATACTTCAGAAGACTTAAATTAATCCTGAGAACAGTGTTGACATCTAGGAACAAGATCCAAGGTATAAACAAATTTGCTCTTCCTGTCCTAACTTACAATTTTGGAGTGACTGACTGGCCCCAAAAAGTGCTGGACAGATTAAATATTAAAACAAGAAGGGTGGTCCATGCTCACCAAATGATCTATAAAAATTAGTGTATACCAAGATTATATATTCCCCATTCTGAAGGAGGTATGAGCCTCCTTGAAATTGCTTACATGTATAGATCTGTAATAGTCAGACTCCATACATATCTACTGAACTCACAAGATCCAAATGTAGTGAAAGTTTTGAAAGATGAGGAGAATAAATCTAAGATGACTTCTTTGCTTAATTTACCAGAAGCACAGCGACGTTAAGCAGGAATTAAAATCAAACCAGAAGTAGATAAAAATCAGGTAGCAACTGTATGTGCCAAAAACAAAAGAAATAATATTAGGTGAAGAACCAGATGAGAAGGCAAGAAATGTGGAAAAAGCATAAATATAGTTGCAAGTATAGAAAACTTCTGGAAGAATCTCATGTTGATCAGGAATGAATGCAGGAATGGTTAAGAAGAGGTGAATTCAAATCAAGAGATGAAAGGTTAATATTGGCAGCCCAGTATAGTGGGATATGTACATGCTGGTTTACAAAGTCCATTGAACATGTGGGAGAAACAGACAAATGTAGGTTTTGTGAAACCGAATCGGAAACAGTCACACACCGAGTTGTTGGTTGTGACACACTAATGGCAGACGGACTGTATACTGAAAGGCATAATAATGTGGCGAGACTGTTGCAGTGGGGGTTGTGTAAACATTATTGTATTAAAGTAGCTGAAAAACACTGGAAACATGAGCCACAAAGCATCATAGAAAATGATGAAGTTTATATCACATGGGATCACCCACTACCAACAGTTCAAAAGACAGATGCTAGAAAACTGGATATAGTGGTCCAAGAAAAGAAGACAAAAGTAGCATTGATCATTGAAATTTCCACATCAAGTGACTACAGTGTCTTGCGTACAGAGGGACACAAAGTCATAAAGTACCAGGATTTGAAGGCAGAAACAAGAGCAATGTGGAAGAAAGATACCAGACAGTTCCAATAATAGTAGGAGTGACAGGTCTTATAAAAAAGAATCTACAATCATATTTAGATATGTTTCCAATCCATGTAAGCCCATACGAATTGCAGAAAGAGTCATTACTGGGCACATTGCGGGTGCTGCGAAGAGCACTTTTGGCTGTCATCAAGGACTGAAACAATACTAATTTCATGAACTTTAATTGTAGTTCGACTTAGGAATGGGGTCTATTCCTGTCATGGTATTAGAAACCCAAAAGATTTGGAGAAATGAAAAAAGGTGCAAGTGAAATACATATCAAGGGAGTTTTATATATCTGCAGACTGGAAACAGAAAACAAAAGACAGATCTAACAGATTTTAATCCATTACTCTCTTAAGCAGTATTCTATCAAAAACTTCATTAATAAGTTGCACCACAGTAGCAGTCATACTGCAGGTCACAGGGAAACAGACAACAGGGAATTTTCACATTTGCAGATTGGCAGTGGGACACAAAAGTCACAAAATGTTTTCAACCCTGAATGATACTGAATCATCATTTGAGCTGCACAACTCACTTCATTAACTAGCGGAGCCACAGAAGCATTTATACTGAAGTTGTCATTTAAACACATTGCAGATGACTTTTATACATTTATATGATGAAAACAAATTGAGAAATACAGCCCTGAGAAGATTTGAACAGTCCATTCTGTGCACTGACACACTACAACTTACTTCATGGACAAGCTAAATCAAAGAAGCAGTCAGAGTAAAGGCCTAAGCTTTACCCCATTTCACAGTAAACATTTCTGCTCAATGGAACTCTGCTCAGTTGTGTGAGCAGTAGCAGCTGAGGGGAAATGTATAGAGACCATATATCATTGTTACTATACATTGAGTAATACATATCTTTTCAGCTGCGCAGCAGCATCAATAATGCTCTCCACGACCCATTGCATGCTGTATGACCACAGATTGATAACTGTGTTTGTGAAGCCATTTTTGGCCATACGTGTGTGTTGTGTGTTTATCTAATTTTTATCTTCTTAAAATTTGTAAATGGGAGTATAACAAAGATTAAAAGGGAAAGTAAGCAGGGGGTAGAGCAGAAGGTGAGCAAATAAGGAATGAATATGATGTAGGTGGGGTTGGAGACATAAATTTTTGTTGCTGGGACAGGTACTTATTTTTTTAAGAGAAAGGAAAACTGGGTAAGTAAGGAATTGTGGAAAGTAAGAGGAAGGTAAGGGGGTAGGTTAGGTAGCAGGGAAAGACAGACATAACTAGCAGAATGTCTGGCAACACAATGAAAGAAGGGGAACACAATGGTGAAGGAGTCATCAGACAACTAGAGGGAAGATAATGGCGTGGGAGGATTGCAAAGCCAACTGGAATGCACATAGACACAAAAAGGGAAAGGAACTCCTGGTTGGTAGATAGGACTGGGTGTTTGCAGATGGAGCCTCTGTCAGCTGAGAGCCAATGGGAGAACACTTATCACCGTGGATAATGTCACCATTGGGTCCTGGCATGGTAAGTAAAGCCAGTGCTAGGCAGGGATATGACTCAATGTGTCAATGGGGCATGGTCTGTATGTGGGCAATGTACGCATCCAACCTCACATTGATGATTTACCCCACAGGATCTGATGGCTGCTGGTGGGTGACAAAGATATCACCTCCACTTGCACTTGTACTGATGGGTACCACTGTCCTAAACCAAAAGCCATCCTCACATGTAGTCTGACAGACAGACGTTTAAAGGCAGGAGCCACTTAGACTGACCAACATGTGCTCGTGCCAAAGATGAAATCTGATGTCTGAGAATACTGTATTTATACAAACTAAGCATGCTACTTAGACGTGCTTATTTCAGTCCCAGCAACTTCTATGTTATATTGCGAAATGTCCAGCAAATTACTAATTATGATCTTACATGCATGAACCGTGTACTTCTATAGTGATAGTACTGGACATAAAACTTTGCAGGAAATGTTTCTCATGTTTCTCATGCTAATAACTGAGGGTGGTGGTGGGGGAAGAATTGAACCCACAGGCATTCCCACAATGTGAGGACAAATAGACTTAATATGAAAATCCACCCAACAACAAATACAGGAGAACACATGCAGAAGCACACTTCAAAAATTACACACTCATGCTATTATTTATTTATTTAACATTTGTTAACCAGGAAAGCCCGACCTGGAACAAAGCCAATTTTCAGCGGATGCCCGGAGAGAAATGCTCCAGATGCATGCCTTTGTGATGTGGGAGGAAACCGTAGTACCCGGAGGAAATCCACATGAACGTAGGGAGGACATGCAGACTCTCCACACAGACATTAACTATTAACACTGAGCTGTGCCAGTACTGACAGACATGGCACTGATGCATGACAGTTATACATTTCATTTAATGCTTACTCTTATTACTCTTAAAAGGCATACATTTTTAGGACAGCGTGAATATTCACTCCAATGCTCTCTGAGATGCTCTAGCCTGCTCTTTTGTATCAGTCTGCTCCTTAAGATCTCTTTGAGGGCTAGATACATAAAAAATGCATTATGTAAAATTTGCACATAGCATGCAGTGGCAAGTTATTTAGGTAGCTGAAATAAATTATATTTTAGTACAGGGTTGATGACTGCACAAGGGTGACAGCTTTGCCCAAATTATTCTAGCTTCAGTCTTATACTGTGGCTTGGTATAGCCCTCCTCTAGAAGCTTCTGGCTGTACTCCTTATACATGATGTTGAAAAAAGTCTTGGACTGCTGACATACTCTGTCCTTTAAAAGGATTATTCCTCTCTCCTTCTGTAGCCATGATAACTCATCTTGAATAATGTCAAGGAAAATGGCAGGCAAGTGGTGCCCAAAACAGTTCTCATATATCTATGTTATGCTTAATGAAGGGCATCAACTGGTACTTAATTTGCTTCATTGATGGCACTCTAAAAATATAACAATGGTATTTGTATTTCTAGTGGCACTTTTAAGGTAAATAAATCTAAGATGACTTTCTTTGCTTAATTTACCAGAAGCTAATAAAACAGCGATGCTAAGCAGGAATTAAAAATCAAACCAGAAGTAGATAAAAAATCAGGTAGCAATCATGTGCCAAAACTGTATGTGCCAAAAAACAAAAGAAATAATATTAGGTGAAGAACCAGATGAGAAGGCAAGAAATGAAAAAGCATAACATAGTATAAATATAGTCAAAAGTATAGAAAAACTTCTGGAAGAACTCTCATGTTGATTCAGGAATGAATGCAGTGAATGGTTAAGAAGAGGTGGAATTCAAATCAAAGAGATGAAAGGTTAATATTGGCAGCCCAGTATAGTGGGATATGCTGGTTTACAAAGTCCATTGAACATGTGGAGAAACAGACAAATGTAGGTTTTGTGAAACCGATCGGAAACAGTCACACACCGAGTTGTTGGTTGTGACAACTAATGGCAGCGGACTGTATACTGAAAGGCATAATAATGTGGCGAGACTGTTGCAGTGGGGGTTGTGTAAACATTATTGTATTAAAGTAGCTGAAAACACTGGAAACATGAGCCACAAAGCATCATAGAAAATGATGAAGTTTATATCACATGGGATCACCCACTACCAACAGTTCAAAAGACAGATGCTAGAAAACTGGATATAGTGGTCCAAGAAAAGAAGACAAAAGTAGCATTGATCATTGAAATTTCCACATCAAGTGACTACAGTGTCTTGCGTACAGAGGGACACAAAGTCATAAAGTACCAGGATCTGAAGGCAGAAACAAGAGCAATGTGGAAGAAAGATACCAGACAGTTCCAATAATAGTAGGAGTGACAGGTCTTATAAAAAAGAATCTACAATCATATTTAGATATGTTTCCAATCCATGTAAGCCCATACGAATTGCAGAAAGAGTCATTACTGGGCACATTGCAGGTGCTGCGAAGAGCACTTTTGGCTGTCATCAAGGACTGAAACAATACTAATTTCATGAACTTTAATTGTAGTTTGACTTAGGAATGGGGTCCATTCCTGTCATGGTATTAGAAACCCAAAAGATTTGGAGAAATGAAAAAAGGTGCAAGTGAAATACATATCAAGGGAGTTTTATATATCTGCAGACTGGAAACAGAAAACAAAAGACAGATCTAACAGATTTTAATCCATTACTCTCTTAAGCAGTATTCTATCAAAAACTACATTAATAAGTTGCACCACAGTAGCAGTCATACTGCAGGTCACAGGGAAACAGACAACAGGGAATTTTCACATTTGCAGATTGGCAGTGGGACACAAAAGTCACAAAATGTTTTCAACCCTGAATGATACTGAATCATCATTTGAGCTGCACAACCCACTTCATTAACTAGCGGAGCCACAAAAGCATTTAATATCACGAGAGTACTGAAGTTGTCATTTAAAACACATTGCAGATGACTTTTATACATTTATATGATGAAAACAAATTGAGAAATACAGCCCTGAGAAGATTTGAACAGTCCATTCTGTGCACTGACACACTACAACTTACTTCATGGACAAGCTAAATCAAAGAAGCAGTCAGGAGTAAAGGCCTAAGCTTTACCCCATTTCACGTTGTGCAAACATTTCTGCTCAATGGAACTCTGCTCAGTTGTGTGAGCAGTAGCAGCTGAGGGGAAATGTAGAGACCATATATCATTGTTACATTGAGTAATACATATCTTTTCAGGCGCAGCAGCATCAAATGCTCTCCACCTAATTCATTGCATGCTGTATGACCACAGATTGATAACTGTGTTTGTAAATTAAAGCCAGGAAGCCATTTTGCACACACATACGTGTGTGTTGTGTGTTTATCTAATTTTTATCTTCTTAAAGTTTGTAAATGGGAGTATAACAAAGATTGCAAGGGAAAGTAAAGGGGTAGAGCAGAAGGTGAGCAAATAAGGAATGAATATGATGTAGGTGGGGTTGGATACATAAATTTTTGTTGCTGGGACAGGTACTTATTTTTTTAAGAGAAGGGAAAACTGGGTAAGTAAGGAATTGTGGAAAGTAAGAGGAAGGTAAGGGGGTAGGTTAGGTAGCAGGGAAAGACAGACATAAATAGCAGAATGTCTGGCAACACAATGAAAGAAGGGGAACACAATGGTGAAGGAGTCATCAGACAACTAGAGGGAAGATAATGGCGTGGGAGGATTGCCAAGCCAACTGGAATGCACACAATATAGACACAAAAAGAGAAAGGAAACCTGGTTGGTAGATAGGACTGGGTGTTTGCAGATGGAGCCTCTGTCAGCTGAGAGCCAATGGGAGAACACTTATCACCGTGGATAATGTCACCATTGGGTCCTGGCATGATGAAAGTAAAGCCAGTGCTAGGCAGGTAGTGAGCATATGACTCAATGTGTCAATGGGGCATGGTCTGTATGTGGGCAATGCACGCATCCAACCTCACATTGATGATTACCTAATTCCACAGGATCTGATGGCTGCTGGTGGGTGACAAAGATATCACCTCCACTTGCACTTGTACTGATGGGTACCACTGTCCTAAACCAAAAGCCATCCTCACATGTAGTCTGACAGACAGACGTTTAAAGGCAGGAGCCACTTAGACTGACCAACATGTGCTTGTGCCAAAGATGAAATTTGATGTCTGAGAATACTGCATTTATACAAACTAAGCATGCTACTTAGACATGCTTATTTCAGTCCCAGCAACTTCTATGTTATATTGCGAAATGTCCAGAAAATTACTAATTATGATCTTACATGCATGAACCGTGTACTTCTATAGTGATAGTACTGGACATAAAACTTTGCAGGAAATGTTTCTCATGCTAATAACTGAGAGTGGTGGTGGGGGAAGAATTGAAACCACAGGCATTCCCACAATGTGAGGACAAATAGACTTAATATGAAAATCCACCCAACAACAAATACAGGAGAACACATGCAGAAACACACTTCAAAAATTACACACTCGTGCTATTATTTATTTATTTAACATTTGTTAACCAGGAAAGCCCAACTTGGAACAAAGCCAATTTTCAGCGGATGCCCGGGGAGAAATGCTCCAGATACATGCTTTTGTAATGTGGGAGGAAACCGTAGTACCAGGAGGAAACCCACATGAACGTAGGGAGGACATGCAGACTCTCCACACAGACGTTAACTATTAACACTGAGCTGTGCCAGTACTGACAGACATGGCACTGGTGTATGACAGTTATACATTTCATTTAATGCCTATTCCTATTACTCTTAAAAGGCATACATTTTTAGGACAGCGTGAATATTCACTCCAATGCTCTCTGAGATGCTCTAGCCTGCTATTTTGTATCAGTCTGCTCCTTAAGATCTCTTTGAGGGCTAGAGACATAAAAAATGCATTATGTAAAATTTGCACATAACATGCAGTGGCAAGTTATTTAGGTAGCTGAAATAAATTATATTTTAGTACAGGGTTGATGACTGCACAAGGGTGACAGCTTTGCCCAAATTATTCTAGCTTCAGTCTTATACTGTGGCTTGGTATAGCCCTCCTCTAGAAGCTTCTGGCTGTACCTTATACATGATGTTGAAAAAAGTCTTGGACTGCTGACATACTCTGTCCTTTAAAAGGATTATTCCTCTCTCTCCTTCTGTGGTGGCAGCCATGATAACTCATCTTGAATAATGTCAAGGAAAATGGCAGGCAAGTGGTGCCCAAAACAGTTCTCATATATCTATGTTATGCTTAATGAAGGGCATCAACTGGTACTTAATTTGCTTCATTGATGGCACTCTAAAAATATAACAATGGTATTTGTATTTCTAGTGGCACTTTAAGGTATAAAGCATGGCACTTCTCCATCCCTGTGTATGCTGTTGAGATTACATGCCCCATAGCAACTCCATCTAATCGGCATAAATCGATATGTTACACATTGGATAGCTAGCTGGCTCTTAGATAGGACCCAGAAAGTTAGGATATGGAATAGCACTTTCTTAAAGAGGCTGGTCACTAGTGAAGTCTCTCACTGCATGGTGCTGAGTTCACTCCTTTTTGGTATCTACTTTTCAGAAGTCAAGGCTAACATCAAGCCTCTGGCTGAGCAAGTTTGCAAATGATTGCAAACTAGGAGCAATCAGAGAATCCCCCCAAGAAAGTAACATCCTACAGGAAGGACTAACAAAGACAAATGACTGGTGCCAAAGCCACTGCTTAAAGCTTTATACCAGGAAATGTTTAATAGTAGCCACCCAAGGGAAATTACTTTATTGATAACATACCCCTAAGTGTAAATCCAGTAGTTAGGGATTTGCATAAACATGTAGATAATACTCTGACTTTTGACCAGCAAGTGTCTAAGATAGTATGGAGATCTTTCTATGTTGCTTAACATATCAGCAAGGGCATGGTATTTAGGTCTTTGGAAGTCCTTGTTCCACTGTATTCGGCTGTCATCAGACCCATCATTGAGTACAATGCTCCATTTGGTAAGTACCTGACCAAGCCCATTCAACAACTAGAAGGTCCAGAGAGGTTCTCCACAAAAAGAATATAGGGTTTAAACACAATGATGTATGAAGATTGAAAAAACCGCTACAGCGACTAAAGCGGAATACCACAGGAATCAGCCACACAGACAAAATAAACTTTTTTAGCACTTTCTTCCACTTTAATTTTACTTGGACTTCTTCAGAAAAACCAGGATGCCTCCCTACATCCTGGTTTTATACTGTGAAACAGGAAATGATGTTATATTATATTAATTACTGTCGTATTAAATTTTACAATAAAAAATCATTTAAATACATTCATTCATGAATTGATAAAAAATATATATACACACAAGTATAAATATGTACATTTGGTGGTTATGTTATAACCATTATCTCTAAAACAAGATTTTTTTAAAAAATGTATGAACCCTCTATCAAACTATATAGTTTAACTTACAATATACTTTCTTTTTTAAAAAGTGTAACTGATGATTTGGCACACTGAAATAAAAAAGTATTATTCATTTTGTACATTACAAAACTTCAAATGATTCATGTTTGGATTGATTTGCACTTGATGTATTCTACGTGCTTATTTAATAAATTAATAATTCACTACTACCTCACAACTTAGCGACATGATTTTTTTTTATACTTTGGTGCACAATAATACTGAAACTCCAATAACTAACCACAAAGTCTATCCTGTGAAGTCGAAATAACCAACAATCTACACTGTAAATGTGTGACATTAGCATACTCATATATAAACGTTAACAAAGAAATGCTGTTCGGTTTGAACAAACTAAAACATGTCACCTCACACTCGTATACCAAACATTTGTCCAACATACCAAACGAGACCCTAAAATAAAATTCTTTTGCATGTGGGTCTAATACTGACTACTTGTAAACCCTAGAAGTGTATCCGGCCACCTGTTGATGGAATGAACTTGACCGAATGTAGAAAACTGTCACTGGTGGGTACTAGTGAAAAAGAATGGGATCAGGTCGAACTCTACCCACTACCTGTAACCTATTGAGTATGACTGTAAGTAGTAAAAAGCAAAAAAAAGGAAAGGAAGAGAAGGGAAAAGTGAAGAAAAAAAGGAAGAAAAAAAGAAAAAAAGAAAAAGAAAAAGGGGAGGGCTAAGGGGAAGGGGAGGGGGTAATAGTTTGTGGAATACAAGAAAAGTATGCTCTATACCTAACATGACTATTGGTGAATCTACATGTATGGTGAACATGTGCAAAATAGATGTAAACCCCAGCGTAAGAAAAAGAGATGACAAAAGCAACTTATCTGTCTGTCAAGAAGCATTTGATGTTGATCCTTCATTTAGACCAGGTGGTACATCTGCCCCTAAACACAACTGCCAAATAGATTCCCTTTGCTCCAATTTGTTATTCAGGTTCCCTTTAACAAACCTTTTCTATCTGGATCTATGACAAAAACTCAAATTTCTTAAAATCACAATACGAATCCTGCGGAAAGTGTCTTGCCTTGTTTAATTATTTTTATCTTTGTTCCTGATAGCTAGTGTGTGTGTTCGTGAAATCCTGCGTGCTTAACATCCTCTTAGTTTTCCTATATAATAATCATCGCATAGAAGTGGAATATGTGCTGGCTAAATAAACCACATATTCACTGTTACAGTTATAGTATTTCTGAGCCCAAGAATGTCTTATTGAGATGTTTCAAAGTTATGGTGCTAAAGAAGTGTTAGTGATGAATCTACACAGTTCATACAATTTGACATGCAAACGCCCCTTCTTTCACGAACACTTCTATGTCTCTTTTGTGAGTGCTGGACTTTGTCTTATTTTCAATGTTCTAACATACTTTTTAGATTGATAACATTTTTATAAGTAAAACATGGTTTGGGACCTATACATGTTGAAGCTCTCATTATTTCCTATATAATTATACTCCAATTTCTTTCTATGATCTTTCTAATATTTTCCAACTCATTGATAGGAAGAGGAAATGCAGTGTAAAATTCTTCATTTATTTCTCTGCCTGTCCTAACATTTATTGACACTTCTTCTAAAGTGAAATTTGTTGTTTGTAGACAGGATGGGTCTGCCGCTGGCCACCTTACGCACGCCTTAATTTTAACTTCTTTTCTATCTTTTTAACATGTGTTTCTTGTATCCTCTGGCCAAAATAAATGCCTCAACTCAACCTTCATAATATATATCATCTTCTTGATGTCAGCCTACTAAGCCTGGATCATCTGACCTTGATGACATTTCTCTTCATGTGAGTAGGATGCAACTATCTCGAATGTAAATATTGATTGGTGAAACAGGGGCTTCTGTATATTTTGCTCTGTAGCGCAAGGTGTGTTATGCATGTTGTCAGTAAAGACAAATATCTAAATAATTGATAGATTTGCCATACCCACTATGTTTGAATATTAGGAAAACTTGTGGTTTTGTTCATGTATCCCCGAATCACATAGCTTCAAATTCAAATTTTTCACCCACCGCATGCTAAACACCAAATCATCAATGTAATTCTGTACATTACCATAAAATTCTAACTTTGTCAAAATATTGATGTTTTTTAAGGTGTTCCTGTTCTCAATCTGCCATTACGACAAATTGTTAGAAGGCGCTACGGTGCAACTCTAGCCCCCATCGCGGACACCAGAAATTTGTTGATATAAGTTGTTATCAAACTGAAAAAAAATTGTTTTCTAAAACAATACTCATTAGGGAACACAAATAGTATTGCTGATCCTTGTATTTTGTATTTGAGTATAATGTGTCAAAGTAATTCCTTTAGGATGTTCTATACCTAACTCTTGGTCTGTATATACAAGTGCTATGGGCTTTTTTAACATCTAGAGTTGCAAAATTGATTTCTTCTAATTTAAAGATTGGACCGCCCCTAAACTTTCCAAAAGGTGCCATGAATCTCTGATATAGTACTTCAGCTTTTTTGGGCTAGTTTGTTCAGAATGTCATCTAACCATACTGATATTCTTTTCAGTTTTCGAGACATTTAGCTGCTACTATGGGCCTAAAGGTCGAATTCATCCTGACTGTGGTGCAACTTGGGGATCCCAAAAATTACCCAATCTCGGATTTTAGGCCATCAAAAAATCATAGTCCACATTATCTATTTCATCTATGATTGAGGCATGCTCTAATCAGGTCGGTGAACACATCTATCCTCCTATACCTATTTGAGAACTTATTCCATATTTACACTTTTTGTAAATTATTGGTGTCATTTAGTAAAACCAAAATATATTTCAAGCGTAATCTTCGACCTTGTTCATGATTATCAATCTTTCCCCCCTTGTCTGCCTCTCTTGACACCTTATGTCTGAAGAACCTGACAAATAAAGACAAAGCTTCTCGCCCCACTAGTGAGATTATCATGTGATTCACTCATATCCATATGTCCTAAATTCTTTTTCGCGTGTTTTCTGGAACACCTGTAAAAGTGTTAACTAGGACTGGATTAGAATGTACTGGGTCTTTTTAACCTCCTCTTATTTTGTTCCATAGTATTTCCTGTTACATCATGTAATATGTATTTTAAAAAGGTTTTTAAAGTTTTTAAAAGCAAAAAGTTTTTTTAAATTCTAAAATCCACCCCAAGGCAAATTTTTCCCTTTTTTTTCCCTTTTTTTATTAAAATTAAATTTTGGGCCTTTTGGGATAAAATTTTAAACCTTTTTCAAAACTGTAAACAAAAAAGGCAATCTTTTTTGCATTATGTAAAATTTGCACATAGCATGCAGTGGCAAGTTATTTAGGTAGCTGAAATAAATTATATTTTAGTACAGGGTTGATGACTGCACAAGGGTGACAGTTTTGCCCAAATTATTCTAGCTTCAGTCTTATACTGTGGCTTGGTATAGCCCTCCTCTAGAAGCTTCTGGCTGTACTCCTTATACATGATGTTGAAAAAAGTCTTGGACTGCTGACATACTTTGTCCTTTAAAAGGATTATTCCTCTCTCCTTCTGTAGCCATGATAACTCATCTTGAATAATGTCAAGGAAAATGGCAGGCAAGTGGTGCCCAAAACAGTTTTCATATATCTATGTTATGCTTAATGAAGAGCATCAACTGGTACTTAATTTGCTTCATTGATGGCACTTTAAAAATATAACAATGGTATTTGTATTTCTAGTGGCACTTTAAGGTATAAAGCATGGCACTTCTCCATCCCTGTGTATGCTGTTGAGATTACATGCCCCATAGCAACTCCATCTAATCGGCATAAATCGATATGTTACACATTGGATAGCTAGCTGGCTCTTAGATAGGACCCAGAAAGTTAAGATATGGAATAGCACTTTCTCAAAGAGGCTGGTCATTAGTGAAGTCTCTCACTGCATGGTGCTGAGTTCACTCCTTTTTGGTATATACTTTTCAGAATTCAAGGCTAACATCAAGGACCTCTGGCTGACCAAGTTTGCAAATGATTGCAAACTAGGAGCGGTCAGAGAATTCCCCCAAGAAAGTAACATCCTACAGGAAGGACTAACAAAGACAAATGACTGTTGCCAAAGCCACTGCTTAAAACTTTATACCAGGAAATGTTTAATAGTAGCCACCCAAGGGAACTACTTCATTGATAACACACCCCTAAGTGTAAATCCAGTAGTTAGGGATTTGCATAAACATGTAGATAATACTCTGACTTTTGACCAGCAAGTGTCTAAGATAGTATGGAGATCTTTCTATGTTGCTTAACATATCAGCAAGGGCATGGTATTTAGGTCTTTGGAAGTCCTTGTTCCACTGTATTCGGCTGTCATCAGACCCATCATTGAGTACAATGCTCCATTTGGTAAGTACCTGACCAAGCACATTCAACAACTAGAAGGTCCAGAGAGGTTCTCCACAAAAAGAATACAGGGTTTAAACACAATGATGTATGAAGATTGCCTCAAAGCCCTATATCTATACTGTGTTTCCTACAGACTGTTGAGAAGTGATATATGCCTGGCATACAAGGCATCCTTGGATATCACTCTGATGGACATTTTTCTTACCTGTAAAATGAATAGTATCAGATTTACTTGATCTAGGGATTTAAGCTTTACTTGCAACATAAATAAGACACTTTGGAGGGACAGGTATGTGTCTCACAGAATTTCCCTTCTCTGGAACAGGCTTCCCATGTATATTTGAATTAGAGCTCTCTCCTAACCATATTCAAGAGAAACCTGGACCAGTGGATAGGAAATGTGAAGTAAACCCCGTGTCTAGTGCCTATGTCACTAATGGACAGAGACAGCCTATAAATAATGCCCTAGCTTACATATACCACTTAAAATAACCTCTAAGGTACATAAACGTGTGCAATATAATTGGTATGCTTGGTTAGGCTTATAAGGGCCCCAGCAGTTGTTAGCCTAGTATATACCTATGAGTCTATAATGTTCAAATATGGCTAGACAATACTCTCAACTCTAAAATATTTATTTTTCTGCTGTTACACTGAGCTGACCAGAGGTGTGTAAACATGTACATGGCATTGTTTAGAAATCTGCACTATGTTTACCAGGTTTTCTTGTCGTGCAAATTCAGAGCTTTAGAACCAATAATGAGATGAGCCCTAATTAGCATCATTACTATGTCCACAGGGTTGAATCTATATAATATAAGCTTGACGACAAGTCCACAGCATTATCACTCCATAGAAGAAAACAATGGTAGCAGTGCTTGAATCCGGCTGAAGTCTTCCCTTCTGACTAAAGCCATCTGCTTATTGAAGGTGCTACTTCCTACAAATCCATTACATTGTACAATGGTGGCTTTTGACTGCTCACCCTGATGCCTCTAACAGATGTCACTTTGTCAGTCCTTTTAAATGTGTTAACCAAAAGTGTCTTAAGGGGTGCATTGCAAGTGTTCTGAATTGAGTACACTGTAGGATTATGGAGTTAAATGGAAGATGTACTACAGAGCTTACATTCAAAGTACCGTTCAATACTATTCTACTATTTCCTGCCTTGCACGTGTCCATAGTCATAACCCAAGTAACACAGCTTTTGTAATGGTCATGTGTACTTGTTCAGCTACATGTCTGCCCTTGGTTTGTGGGGAATGAGTGCACAGTTCACATAAATGCCTGACATTTATTTAAAGAATATGGGTACAAATATCTAATGGTCAGAAACAAATACAGGATAGTATGTGGTTTAGTAGGCTAGGATTAGTGCAAGGATGTTTAAGGGCCATGCAAAAACAAGGTTATTAATTCCACTGCATTACATTCCAAAAGAGCTATGTCTTAAAAACAGGGCACAAAGAAAACAAGTACTGCATCTTGGTGACAAATTCATGTCCACCCTCCAAGCCAAAATTTACAGATGTTTAGAATGAAGTGATGCTACAGGACCAATGTCTCCATGGTTGGCCATGCTGTCCATGATTCTGACCAACACTTCTGTGACTGTGCCTAGACTGAAATTGTCAGCAATTATAATATGGTGGACAGTTAAGACCATAGCTATGTCATGATCTGCCCAGGGCCACAGATATGAGCTGCAACCCGCACAGCAAAAGCTCTGGCTCTGGAATGTAAGGCAACAGGTGTTGAGCTTTCAGCTGAGCCACTTCTTAAGGAGACAGAGCAGTTCCTCACCTTGTGTATAGGCAGTAATATCTCCACAGAGTCCCATAGTGTAGAGCTGAATATTGGAACAGAGCTAGACAGCTCCACAGAGACTGTCTCAATTGGTGATGACCCAGGTATGTGGTCCTATTTCATTATGTCAATACCTGAAAGTCCTGCTCACCTGTAAGTCATGCTCAACTTTATTAAATCTGTCTGACGTACAGTATATAGGTCCATTGGAGATCCAACAGACATGACCATCTGCTTGAGGTATGGCTGGTGGTTTTAATTTTATCATGTTTATAGCTGTAGATATGTCAATTGCAGTTGCGGTGCCTGATCATGCTTAGACTGAATATATTGTGCTTTGGTGTATTCACAGATGATTCTTTATCCTGCACCACCACTGTGGAACTGCATCTGAATGATACTGGAGGTTCGGTCGTCTCTGATAATAATGGAGCAAAAGAGCAGGCACAGTACGGGAGTGTAGGGCATATGGCAGACACAAGAAATGGAACCATTGTTTACCCTACACTGACTATGAGCACAGTGTCTATGCCTGTGGATTCCCAGGATGCAGAAACATCTGACAGTGGACAGGTCAATAGGGTCACTATTGATCAAGGATATGTGCTGGACCCCACTGGGCAGGTGTCTGAATCTGTCCCTAGCAATCATGGACAGGGAGGTCCACACAGATGTGTTAGTAATGGTGTTCCCCAGATATATGGTTACCTCTCTCCATTTGAGGTTGGTGTGTCAGTGCCTGTAATTCAACATATCAGCCAGGTTATTTTTGAGGTGAAGGCCAGTGTCACCACTACAGCCATAGCAGAGGTAATGAGGGTGAGGCAGGCATACCTCTCTGTCTACATACATTGAAAATAGATGCAAACGTTCTTAAAAAGTAGGTGCATCCAGCAAACGATCTGTACATCTAAGTAACATAAAATTTGAATATCAAATAGCATAAAACATTTCCCACTTCTAGTAGGAAGGTGGGATACTACTCAAAAAAAGTTTGAAAAAACAGAGTGTCAGATAAAGCACATTGTCAGCAAGATAGTATAAAATCTGTAGACCTTAATGATCTGTGCTGCAAATTCTACCAGAATTTCATTGTTTTTGCTTCTAAAAAAGGGAGATGAAAGATGTCTGTCCTCTTTCTTTAAAATGGTCATGTAGTGTGGTTTTCTGTGTACCACACAACTTCAAAAACTACTTCTGATGAGGAGAATTCAGAAAATTGTGTGAAGGGGTAAATCAAGTCTGAATGTAGGGACATACCTGCAAAAACAGATGCATCATGTTCAGGGGTAAATAAGGATTTTTTTCCAAGGAGGGACAGTTGAGATGTTTGGATCCAGGGTGAGTATGCTGACCAGTGGGAGTGGATGTTCCATATGTGTGATACCTTGCACAGAGTGAATCATACACTGTGCCATGTGATGTGCTCTCTTGGTCGTCTGGCAGGGGTGAGGCTGCCATTCTCACAGCCAGTTATCTGCTACACTAACAGATGTTAGTCAGTATGGCCACAGACATGGGAGATCCCCCTCCTGCAGTGCTAGCACTTCCACAGCAACAGAGATTGTGGAGGTTTCTACTCAAAGGAGAAGGCATCCCTGTGGTCATGGCTACTATCATGCTGGCTTATCTCCCAGCAAATGTTGATCTAGTTCACATAGCATACCAGAGTGGTAAAGCCAGTGCAACTTCTGGCAGAGCCTGGTCTCATGGGTAGGGGCATGCACAGGAAGCTGAACCCTCACTCATGCATGCCATCAGTCTGTTCAGTAGTCCCAGCCACAGTGCTGTACCATCTGCACACACACACACACACACACACACACACACACACACACACACACACACACACACACACACACACACACACACACACACACACACACACACACACACACACACACACACACACACACACACATGCAGCACCTGAGCCCTACCAGAATACAACACTACACATCATACATACATCTATACATATAAAAATTTTAATGAGCTTTAAAAGCTAATCCAAGAAACTCTCATCTCCATTGAAGCACAGGTCTCCAACTCCCAATTGCTCCTGAATTCCCCCCAAATTAAAGTAATTCTACTTACTGCCCAAACAGCTCCCTAAACAGAAAACAGTCTTCATATTCACCTCCCAAACATCCCAAAATAGAACTAGTATTTAGTGCAAAGCTGCTAGGAGTCACTGTTGATGAGCAGTTTAAATCTGACTACAATATAAAAGAAGCAGTTAATAAAACCTGGCGGAGACTAAAACTAAAACTGAAAGTTATAGAAATAAATAAATAAAAAATAAAACACATCAGCAGCTAGGGTTATTATATTGGATATCTCCTTATTTAACAAACTCTGCAAGAGCCACAACCTTCCAACTTGTTACATTCCTCTAATGCACTCCTGTACTGATTCTTACATTCCACTAATGCACTCCTGTACTAATTCTTACATTCCACTACATTCCACTAATTCACTCCTGTACTAATTCTTACATTCCACTAATACACTCCTGTACTGATTCTTACATTCCTCTAATGCATTCCTGTACTGATTCTTACATTCCACTAATGCACTCCTGTACTGATTCTAGCATTCCTCTAATGCACTCCTGTACTGATTCTTACATTCCACTAATGCACTCTTGTACTGATTCTAACATTCCACTAATGCACTCCTGTACTGATTCTTACATTCCACTAATGCACTCCTGTACTAATTCTTACATTCCACTACATTCCTCTAATTCACTCCTGTACTGATTCTTACATTCTGCTAATGCACTACTGTACTGATTCTTACATTCCACTAATGCACTCTTGTACTGATTCTTACATTCCACTAATGCACTTCTGTAATTATTCTTACATTCAACTAATGCACTCATGTACTGATTCTAACATTCCTCTAATGCACTCCTGTACTGATTCTTACATTCCACTAATGCACTCCTGTACTGATTTTAACAGTCCTCTAATGCACTCCTTTACTGATTAACTTACATTCCACTAATGCACTCCTGTACTGATTCTTAAATTACATGAATCCACTCCTGTACTGATTCTTACATTCCTCTAATGCACTCCTGTACCGATTCTTACATTCCTCTAATGCACTCCTGTACTGATTCTTACATTCCTCTAATGCACTCCTGTACTGATTCTTACATTCCACTAATGCACTCCTGTACTGATTTTAGCAGTCCTCTAATTCACTCCTGTACTGATTAACTTACATTCCACTAATGCACTCCTGTACTGATTCTTACATTCCACTAATGCACTCCTGTACTGATTCTTACATTCCTCTAATGCACTCCTGTACTGATTCTTACATTCCACTAATGCACTCCTGTACTGATTCTTACATTCCTCTAATGCACTCCTGTACTGATTCTAGCATTCCTCTAATGCACTCCTGTACTGATTCTTACATTCCACTAATGCACTCCTGTACTGATTCTTACATTCCACTAATGCACTCCTGTACTAATTCTTACATTCCACTACATTCCACTAATTCACTCCTGTACTGATTCTTACATTCCACTAATGCACTCCTGTACTGATTCTTACATTCCTCTAATGCACTCCTGTACTGATTCTTACATTCCACTAATGCACTCCTATACTGATTCTAGCATTCCTCTAATGCACTCCTGTAGTGATTCTTACATTCCACTAATGCACTCCTGTACTGATTCTTGAATTCCACTAATGCACTCCTGTACTAATTCTTACATTCCACTACATTCCTCTAATTCACTCCTGTACTGATTCTTACATTCTGCTAATGCACTCCTGTACTGATTCTTACATTCCACTAATGCACTCCTGTACTGATTCTTACATTCCACTAATGCACTTCTGTACTGATTCTTACATTCAACTAATGCACTCCTGTACTTATTCTAACATTCCTCTAATGCACTCCTATACTGATTCTTACATTCCACTAATGCACTCCTGTACTGATTTTAACAGTCCTCTAATGCACTCCTTTACTTATTAACTTACATTCCACTAATGCACTCCTGTACTGATTCTTAAATTCCATGAATGCACTCCTGTACTGATTCTTACATTCCTCTAATGCACTCCTGTACTGATTCTTACATTCCACTAATGCACTCCTGTACTGATTCTTACATTCCTCTAATGCACTCCTGTACTGATTCTTACATTCCACTAATGCACTCCTGTACTGATTTTAATATTCCTCTACTGCACCCCTGTACTGATACTTACATTCCACTAATGCACTCCTGCACTGATTTTAGCAGTCCTCTAATGTACTCCTGTACTGATTAACTTACATTCCACTAATTCACTCCTGTACTGATTCTTGCATTCCACTAATGCACTCCTGTATTGATTCTTATATTCCTCTAATGCACTCCTGTACTGATTCTTACATTCCACTAATGCACTCCTGTACTGATTCTTACATTCCTCTAATGCACTCCTGTACTGATTCTAGCATTCCTCTAATACACTCCTGTACTGATTCTAGCATTCCTCTAATACACTCCTGTACTGATTCTAGCATTCCTCTAATACACTTATGTACTGATTCTTACATTCCTCTAATGCACTCCTGTACTGATTCTTACGTTCCACTATTGCACTCCTGTACTGATTCTTACGTTCCACTATTGCACTCCTGTACTGATTCTTACATTCCTCTAATGCACTCCTGTACTGATTCTTACATTCCTCTAATGCACTCCTATACTGATTCTTGCATTCCTCTAATGCACTCTTGTACTGAGTAACTTACAAGCTTCACAATCCATCCTTCTTGATCAATACTATAATAAAATTGCAAAATTTGTCACCAAGCTACCTTATAAAGTACACTATTATCTTGCTCTTAAAAAAAACTCTCTTAGCTAGAATTACCCCGTACTTGTCTTCCTCACAGCTACTATTCATGTTCACACTCTCATCTACAAACCTGACCAATGCCCAATCCTAAGTAACGTTCTTCAGCATTACTGCCCAAATAGAAACATCCAGTCCTCTAACAGACTACTTATCTACATAACTCCATGAAATAAATCAACTGGTGGCTCTGTGTACTCCACCTATGTACCTAAACTACTTATACAAATTAACTATGACAAACTATTCAAAATTAAACTCAGACAGCATTTACTGGAAACATGGCTCTGCTCTTGTACCACACTAGGCTAACCCTGCACTGTCTTCTCCTTTCTAGACATCTCTTCCGCAAGCTTCACTCCTCAGTCACATGATGTCTTATAAACCTATTAACGTTTACTTGTGGCAGGCCTTCCTTCTTTCCATTTCTCCTTTCCTTTTCTATACTTTTGTTTACATTCCACCCATAAATGCTTCCTGACTGCGTTATTCTATTTCTCATTTTCTCTCCTCTCCAGTTCTTACAAACTTGCTCTCTGTTCTTTCCTTAATCTTTCCATTGCATTTTTCTCTTCATTCATTTCCAAAATCAGCTTACTTTCACTGTTCTACACTATCTATCTAGCTATTACCTGAGTTGTCTGCTCTACTACTATTTATGCTGTCTTTTACATTGCAACTACTATCTCTTTTGTGCTCTGATCCTGCTATGCAATGGTATATAAATGTGACTGATTGCTAAAACTAATCTACTGTGAATCTACTTTGTAAATAATAGTGAAACATTAATTACATATTGGTAAGAGTATCAATTACTTCTGCTACTATTTGTTAATAAGTTTTTTTTTTCTGTATTATGTTATCCTGCTAGGAAAATTATTGTAACTTTTTTCTTTTCTTAATACTTTGCCTTTCATTTTGATATATGAAGCTTTTCTCCCTGGGCCTCTACTGAAAAGGGGTTTTCTTCTGCTTACCTAGTGAGACTATTCAGTAAATAAATATAACTAAATAAATGAATAGTAAATAAAATAATGCCTAACAAGCTGGGCACTAGACAGAAATAACATATTACACAGGATCATTTTGAGGCCAGTGTGACTCCCTACAGCTAGAAGTGATATATACCTATAATGTTCACTTCAAAGGATGTTATTAAGTTTAAAAATTGCTTTCTGCATTTGTGTCTGATAATATTGTGCTGTTGTTTATTGCATCCTTGTGTATGTATGTTTGCATCTGTGTGTCTTTTTCATGTATTTTTGCATGGTTGATAAAAAATAGTCCCTTTTATGTATCATGGCAAGGTTTTGTTATGCCTGTGATTACACCATGTCTTTTTGTATACAGCATTTGATTGCAAAACATATTAGATACTAGGAATAATGAAATATGAAAGAAAAAATGATAATGTGAAATATTGATTACGGTATTGATATAACTTTATAACATATGATTTTTTATTTAATTTTTCTCAGTCACTTGTAAACTATGTAAACTCACTTGCCTAAACTTATTTTCAGGTTAAGGGACTTGCTTTGAGTCACACAGTAAGGAAACATAAGCTAAGGGACTCATACTCTGGAGAAAATGCTTGTACTAGCTTGTAGCAAATGCATCCACTATGAGTGGACAAATCACAATTCCTTGAGCACATACTCCCTAAAAGACAACCCACTGAAAATAACTCCTCAAAAGTCCTGTTTTTACTGTTTTTGATGGTGGAGACCCCCATTGTATCCCTCCCATGTGTGCCCCTCACACTCCCTCTTACAAATATAATCAACTGCCTCAACACACTACTAGTGGGGAAGGGGGCAAACACCCAGGACATCACAATTAGTGCCTGCTTGATTCCCTGTGCTTTTCAATGGCTATGCCAGCATTTTTGAGGAATTGAGTCTTGGGGAGTTGAGGCTATGAGAGTTTCTTTTCTTGGACACCTAAGTTAACCACAGCAATTCTGCGTATTGAACTGCCAGCCTTGATGCTTCTTTATGTTTGGAAAATAGAGAAAGATTGCTTCCATATTTGTGTTATAGATTTATTAATAGTTTGTTTAATCTATTACCAGCTCTGCAAAGTTCTGTATTCCCAGCAAAACATCTCTTTAACCATTATACCAACCCCCATCTTCCAAAAATAAGACTAGTGAACACAACATTAGCCCTCAATGGATTTGAATTCTGCACCACAATCACCAACATGTAGGTCTTATTGGATTTCTCAAATAATCCACAGCAGAATCTACAAAAGATCTCTGGCATATTGTTCATAGGTAAATACTAGGCTATCATTATGCAGACAATTACAAGCCTAGCTAATAACCAGGGGTCAGAATCAAACCCTGTACCATGTATGTGTGAGATAAAGACCACCCTTAAGCATTATCCCATTCCCACTCCCACAGCAGGGATTGGTCACTTATTCCAGATGCTATCAGTAAGTATGCTGTATTTGCAAGTCTGTTTTGGGGGTTGGGAGCTGGTATAATAGTTGAGGATGCCTTTTGTTGGGAATACAGGAATGGGAAGAGCTGGTCACAAGTTGTTTTTTCAAGCAATTTACCAAGGGTAGGCAGAATTGATATGACCCATTAAGCATGTGTGGAGGCTGGCTTTGGAGTTTTTGGAATAGATTTTATTATAACATTTTTCCAAGTGGTAGGCATAATCTTTTGTGAGGCAAATGTTGTATAGCATTTTGAGGGGTTAACCAAGGTGAATTTTTCAAAGTGTAATTAACCAAGAGAGAATGCCATCTGAACTAGTTGGACTTTAAAGTTGAAGGGGCCATATAGTGATGGTAGTAGTTTTGTTTTTTGTTGGCTGAGGTGTGTGCGCATGTGTGTGTGTGTGTGTGTGTGTGTGTGTGTGTGTGTGTGTGTGTGTGTGTGTGTGTGTGTGTGTGAAAAGTAGTAGAGAGAATTCTGTGAGAAAATAATTTAAATGCTGCTATTGAGTTGCACTGCCATATGCAGATAAACTCTACTGATGAATGCAATCTAGTACCCCCTGTAACTTAAAACGACTGAAAACTTCTAAAATGCTGTTCTCAAAGTACAAAACTCAAATCAGCTGCAAATGAGGAGCATAATATAGAAATGTGAAGTGACTCACTGTTCAGAAACTTTCTGAATCCTTCCATTCTCTACTAATAGAAGACAGACCTCATCTGCCTGCCTTGTGTAAAGCATTTCAGTGATGCATGTTCACACACACACACACACACACACACACACACACACACACACACACACACACACACACACATGCACACACACACACACACACACACACACACACACACACACACACACACACACAATCAAAAGTAATTGAATTGCAATGTAGCTTAGCTTTTATAGAGTGTGTGTGTCTGTGTGCATGTGTGTGTGTGTGTGATTGTACAAGTAACTGTCAAAACAAATGCTGTTGTTCTTTCTTTCCCATGGTATGTCATATCTTTCAGATAATTTAGTGCATTCAGCACATGTAAGGCATTCTTTTCTTCATGTAATGCAAACTGTCAGCACAAACCCTACTTTTCATTGTCAGGTTAGAGTAAGCTATGCTTTGTTAATACAAGGAACATAGCATGCAGCTTGTTGTGTGCTTTATTACTACAAGGCACATAGCACATAGTCTGTTGTTTGGTTTGCTAATACAAGGCACATATGATGCACTCTGTTGTGTGCTTTGTTATTACAAGTCACATGGCACACATTCTGTTGTGTGCTTTGTTAATACAAGGCACATGACACAGTCTGTTGTGTTGTGCTTTGTTACTACAAGGCACATGGCACACAGTCTGTTGTGCTGTGCTTTGTTAATACAAGGCACATAGTTCACAGTCTGTTGTGTGCTTTGTTAATACAAGGCACATCGCACACAGTCTGTTGTGTGCTTTGTTAGTACAAGGCACATAACACACAGTCTGTTGTGTTGTGCTTTGTTAATACAAGGCATATAGTTCACAGTCTGTTGTGTGCTTTGTTAATACAAAGCACATAGTTCACAGTCTGTTGTGTTGTGCTTTGTTAATACAAGGCACATGGCACACAGTCTGTTGTGTTGTGATTTGTTAATACAAGGCACAAAGTTCACAGTCTGTTGTGTGCTTTGTTAATACAAGGACGATAGCACACAGTCTGTTGTGTTGTGCTTTGTTAATACAAGGCACATGGCATACAGTCTGTTGTGGTGTGCTTTGTTAATACAACGCACATAGTTCACAGTCTGTTTTGTGCTTTGTTAATACAAAGCACATAGTTCACAGTCTGTTGTGTTGTGCTTTGTTAATACAAGGCACATGGCACACAGTCGGTTATGTGCTTTGGTACTACAAGGCACATGGCACACAGTCTGTTGTGTTGTGCTTTGTTAATACAAGGCACATGGCACACAGGCTGTTATGTGCCTTGTTAATATAAGGCACATGGCACACAGTCTGTTGTGTTGTGCTTTGTTAATACAAGGCACATGATACACAGTCTGTTATGTTGTGCTTTGTTAATACAAGGCACAAAGTTCACAGTCTGTTGTGTGCTTTGTTAATACATGGACAACAGAACACAGTCTGTTGTGTTGTGCTTTGTTAATACAAGGCACATGGCACACAGTCTGCTGTGTTGTGCTTTGTTAATACAAGGCACATAGTTCACTGTCTGTTGTGTGCTTTGCTAATACAAAGCACATAGTTCACAGTCTGTTGTGTTGTGCTTTGTTAATACAAGGCACATGGCACATAGTTCATTATGTGCTTTGTTAATACAAGGCAAATGGCACACAGTCTGTTGTGTTGTGCTTTGTTAATACAAGGCACATGGCACACAGTCTGCTGTGTGCTTTGTTAATATAAGGCACATGGCACACAGTCTGTTGTGTTGTGCTTTGTCAATACAAGGCACATAGCATGCAGTCTGTTGTGTTGTGCTTTGTTAATACAAGGCACATGTCACACAGTCTTTTGCGTTGTGCTTTGTTAATACAAGGCACATGGCACACAGTCTGTTGTGCTGTGCTTTGTTAATAGAAGGCACATGGCACACAGTCTGTTGTGTTGTGGTTTGCTAATACAAGGCACATGGCACACAGTCTGTTGTGTGCTTTGTTAATACAAGGCACATAGCACACAGTCTGTTGTGTTGTGTTTTGTTAATACAAGGCATGTAGCACACAGTCTGTTGTGTTGTGCTTCATTAATATAAGGTACATAGCACATAGTCTGTTGTGTTGTGCTTTGTTAACACAAGGCACATGACACACAGTCTGTTGTGTTGTGCCTTGTTAATACAAGGCACATAACACACAGTCTGTTGTGTGCTTTGTTAATATAAGGCACATGGCACACAGTCTGTCATGTTGTGCTTTGTTAATACAAGACGCATGGCCCACACTCGGTTGTGTTGTGCTTTGTTAATACAAGGCACATAGCACACGGTCTGTTTTGTTGTGTTCTGTTAATACAAGGCACATGGCACACAGTCTGTTGTGTTGTGCTTTGTTAATACAAGGCACATGGCACACAGTCTGTTGTGTGCTTTGTTAATATAAGTCACATGGCACACAGTCTGTTGTGTTGTGCTTTGTTAATACAAGGCACATAGCACACAGTCTGTTGTGTTGTGCTTTGTTAATACAAGGCACGCGACACACAGACTGTTGTGTTGTGCTTTTTAATACAAGGCACATAGCACACAGTCTGTTGTGTTGTGCTTTGTTAATACAAGGCACGTGACACACAGTCTGTTGTGTTGTGCTTTTTAATACAAGGCACATAGCACACAGTCTGTTGTGTTGTGCTTTGTTAATATAAGACACATGGCACACAGTCTATTGTGTTGTGCTTTGTTAATATAAGGCACATGGCACACAGTCTGTTGTGTTGTGCTTTGTTAATACAAGGCACATAGCACTCAGTCTGTTGTTGTCTGCTTTGTTAATACAGGGCACATGGCACACAGTCTGTTGTGGTCTGCTTTGTTAATACAAGGCACATGGCACACAGTCTGTTGTGTTGTGCTTTGTTAATATAAGACACATGGCACACAGTCTATTGTGTTGTGCTTTGTTAATATAAGGCACATGGCACACAGTCTGTTGTGTTGTGCTTTGTTAATACAAGGCACATGGCACACAGTCTGTTGCGGTCTGCTTTGTTAATACAAGGCACATGACACAGTATGTTGTGTTGTACTCCTTTTCTTCAGTCTGCCTTCTCTATAACTTAAGTCATGTTGTATGACTACAGGTCATACACTATGCTGTGTTTTGCTATCTTCCTGAAATGTGTATTGTTCACAACACCAGCCATGTCATATAACTACAGTGTACACAGTCTTTTGTGCTGTACATCACACTTCAGTATGTCCTCTCCACAGCTCCACCCATGTCTTATAATTATACAGTCTTATGAGCTCAGGATAGAACAAAGCACTATGTAACATTACAGCACTGCATACATAGCACAGTAATATAAGGCAGCCTCTGCAGATAGCTTATGCCTCTCTGCCACAAGCTGCCTTACGCTGCTACTCTTTGGTCCACTCTCATGCATATTCATGAGTCAGAAAGGGATCACAGTCAGTAGGCATGACAGCAGATTCAGGCTTATTATTATATTATGATAATGGGCGAATTTAGTGCCATGAGACTACTCACTGTTTGAAGCTCACTAACACCACAGTGTGGGTGGAAGGTCATGTTAGTGCATGGTAACAGGCGGAGATCTGTTGCCAGTGAGGATTTCATGCCATGCAGTGGAGAGTTTGGATCACCTGGGTTTGGCAACACTAGTATGTATCTTAGTGCTGTCTGCTGAGGAACATACTAGAGGGTGAAGAAAAGCATTGCATCGTCAAATTGTACAAAATCAATTTGTACACTATTGGTGTCCTGTACCTTACACAATGATGTACCATTTGTGAACTGTGTGCTGTCAAAGGTGTTAGTTTGCATAGGTAATGGAGAATAAAGTAAGACCCAGCAACACTGCACAATGGGTCCTGTTATATTTTGCAATTTTTTTCTGAATTGCAAAGGTCATTTGAAGACCATCTATGGGGCCCAAGTCCTATGTGACAGTGCAACTTTTTTGAATGCTCTTCACACTGTAGAGGGAGAAAAGGGGTCAGCTGAATATTTGAGTTTTTAATTGTACCAAGTAGGATCTATATTTTTGTCTTCATTCAGTGATAAATAAGTAACTATCTAAGCTTTGTAGTGTGATGTGTTAAGTAACATCTTCTGTACAGTGATGGCAGTTGTAAGATATCTGTGGTGTATGGCAAGGCTTGTGCTAAATAATGTACTGCTCACTTCAAGAACTATCTGTAGGCGTAACTACAAAGTGGAAGCATCTAATTCACATCATGACTGTCAAACACCATCTGTGCCAATTGTTTCCATTTATAGAAGGTATCATCCTGCTTTGGTGTGGTGAGCTAATTGATCATAGTATTTTATTGCCACTAAAATATAAGTAGATGGCATTCACTGTTAAACCCCAGGGCACTTTTACCAGAGAAGATTTTTTCCTAGCTTAAAGCAGGTTCTAAACTTAAGTAGACCATGCCAGACAAAACTGTAAGCTCCTTGTAATGGATTTCTCCAGAAGTTTCCTTGTGAAGAGGAAAATGAAAAAAGCCATCAAATTCAGGTCTCTGGATACTAGGCAGCTTCTGTTTTGTAACAAAGCATCTAGTAAATTCTGAAAAAACAGGTTCAATTATATTACATACAGAATGAGGAAGTGCTGCTCAGACGTGCATGCATTTTATACTGTTCTGTTCAGCTGTTTACAACAGTCATGCTTAATGCTATGACTGAAATAAAAAAAGAATAGTTGTAAGTATTCAATAAAAAGGAGCCTGTTGCAATGGATATGAACTTTCCCCCTTTCTCCTTTACCATCTTGGTGGATATGGGCATCTTGAGGCAATGTAGAGATTCTCAAACAAAATGATAAGGTATGTAAGAGATGTATTTACACAATGTCTCTGGAGCCAAAGTTCACAGATAAAAGCACTCCTAATGTCAGTCAGTTTGTAAGTAGTACACATGCTGTACCCATCATACACAGTTCAAAGCAGACTTATAGACCCATATATGCTGATGCACTTAAATGCAACCTTTCTAAGATGAAGTACACATAACAAATACCCTCAGCAGCCCAGAATGCACTGTTTTAAAACAACACTCACATAAACACATACAGACACATGTTATGGAGACTAATTCTAAGCCCATAAAACAAGCCACCACACAGTCCAACATTCTGGTCATTGGAGACTCCTTGTCAGGCACTTTGATGTCCCTCTCACCAGGCTGAGTATGGAGAGAGTCTTGGTCAGTTGCTTTACAGGGGTCAAGATCTGCCACATTAAACACACACACACACACACACACACACACACACACACACACACACACACACACACACACACACACACACACACACACACTTACACTCAGGTCATTGGACCACAAGTACATATATGAGTCAGTCATAGTCCATGTAAGCGTAAATAACCTGAGTCATACTTTCCTAGACTATATGAACAGAGATACCATGGAGTTCTCAAAATATAGGTCCCCAGCTGATATGAGCCCAGCACTGAACAGTATTTTTACCATCTCTAAGGATGATGCCACATTACTAATAGAAAATGACTCACTTTAATAACTGGCTTAATGTCTGCTTTCATTCTAAGGGGGTGAAATATTTGCCAGCATGAAAGAAGATGGTCAACAGACAACTCTGCTTTGCAAAGGATGGCAATCACCTCTCCCCTCTAGGCTTTCAAATATTAGCTAAGACATTGTCATCCCCCATAGTGCCCTTTTTAGGCAATGCCAAACTGAAAGTGCTTTCTATATAGCAAATGAAAATCAAGAAAATCTAAAGGTGTTACTGCTCAGTGATAGGAATCAAAGCAGGAAGCTTTATTCCCAACAAGGTCTCCTCCCCATAGAGAATGCTGATGTCTATTCAGTCACCGAGACATGCTTTAAAGCAGCAGACATGCTTTAAAGTGCAGTCACTGATGCATGGTTTAAAGCAGCAGGCAGCATATTAGCAGTGCAAGGCTATAATGCTTTCCACACTTTTAAACCTGCTACTATACAGCCAGGGACTAAAGGTGGAGCTGTCTCTATTTACATCAAAAATAAATATACAACAAGGCTGATCAAACAGGACAATGCACTTGAGCTACTCCACATTCAAATCACCATTGGCAAAATTCCATGCAACTTCCATGTAATCCATAGCTCTATAACCCAGGAAATCCATAACATGTATATTCATGGGTAAATTTAATTAACCCAGTATTAAATGGGAATCACATATGATACCAAACATGCAGGCACATAGATTCCTGGATTTTATAAACACAGACTCCCTGGACTAGATTACCAATATGCCGATTGGGGTGAAAACATACTGGATCTGGTCTTCACTAATATGGGAAAGTGCTGCACACCCCTAGAATAATATATTTTCTGGTAAGGGCACACAGCAAAACTGTATGTTTTGAAATAAAAGTAAAACCGAGAACCCCAACCCTGGAATGTTCAGTAACTACTGTAAGCCTAACTTTTTACTATTAAGTGATAACCTAGTAAAATCCTACTTAAACCCTGACAACAGTGCTGCATATGCAGAACTGTTCACAGAAACCCTATATAAGCATGTTAATAGTGGCACAAAGGCAGGTGTACCCACCAGGAAGAGGTATAGAACTAACATAAAAAAATAAGCCACCTTGTGGAATCCCAACACCAGTAGGTTATATAACAAAAGAATAAATGTCATGGAAAGATCTAGAAGGTGTAGCACCCAGCAGGATAAAATTACTCTCATTAAACTAAACAGACAACGCAGGGGACAAATAAAGTCTACTAAAGCCAAATCTGAGATAAATTTGGTGTCCCAGGCTAAGGACAACTGCAAGGCATTCTTTAACTATATCCCAACCTCAAAAGTACAGTAGAGACTTGATTATCCAAACTAATTGGGACCTAGGGTAGTTTGGATAATCAAACTGTTCATATAATCAAACAGATAATTGTACCAGATAAAAAACTTCTAAAATCTTGTTTTTCTTTCTGCATACAGGAATACACTTTTCAATCATTGAGCGATTTCATTGGACAATAAAGAATATTTTTTCACACAGGAGATAGCTACAAACCCAAAAAACATGCTAAAGCGAATACATATAATGTTTACATATTCAGACTTGATGATTTTTCCTACCTGAAAACTTTGTTAGGCTGGTTCAGATAATTGATGTTTCCGATAATTGATGTTCAGATAATAAACTCTCTGCGTAATACACAAAAGTATGCAGATAATCGATTCTCTACTGTAATACACAAAAGTGTGCAGAGCTCATTGTTAATGGGACCACCTATACTGAGCCAGAAGACACAGCAATCTTACTGGAAGACAAATTCAGCTCTAACTTTACCCATCTCTCACCCTCAACCCTCCCTCAGGAACTACCATCAAATATAACTCCCCCCTACTATCTCCTTGGAACAGGTCCTCAATGAACACTCTAAGGCCATAAACGCTGCATTAATGGGCCAGACAATTTCTCAAGATGTCTTCTAAATGGCATGAAACATGACCTATCAGATCATCGAATTGCTGTTTAAGTGTAACCTCCAAACAGGCTTCATGCCTCACAAATAGAGAACAACAACAACAGTCTTCCCTCTGCACAAAATTGGGCCATTGACAGACCCTGGAATCTACAGACCCATAAGTCTTATTACTCTCATATGCAAAGCCAAGGAAAGAATTATAATGGAAATGATCAATAATGTCATAGGAAACCTCCAAACACTGAACATAACTGAATTTGGTTTTGTCAAAGATAGGTCATGCCTACCCAACCTGGTGGCTTTCCTTGCAAAGGTCAGCAAAGCCATGGATGAGGGCAAAACAATTCACACTGCCCACCTTGATCTGGCCAAGGCATTTGACACAATACCCCTTCTTCAGGAAGTCTTCCACAATGGTAACTATCACATTGACTGTACATCCCTAAGAGTTGACCCAATAGTCAGGGACTTGAGACGCACATAGACAGTAATCTAGTGAGGAAATCATTCTATGCTGTGAAACTTATAAGGAAAGGTATAAAATCTAGGTCCAAGGAGTTAGTTCATTGTTGCAGTGTATTCAGCATTCATCAGACCTATCATTGAGTACAATGCCCCCTTTGGTATGTACCTAACCAGGCATATCCAACAATTGGGACGTCCACAGAAGATCTTCACTAAAAGAACACAGGGCATAAGTAACTTGTCCTATGCAGACCACCTCAGAGCCCTATCCCTGTATTCTGCCTCCTACAGGCTGTTGATGGGAGATCTATGCCTGTCATACATGGCATTGTCAGACTCCACTCTGATGGAACTCTTGCTTATCGGCAATGCAAACAGCACCAGAGTGACCTTTTCTAAATACTTAAAACTTGCCTGTGATATAAATAGAACTTGCTGGAGAGACAGGTATGTATCCCAGAGCCTGCCCCTTCTATGGAACAAGCTCCCCATCCATGTTCCTCCTTAATTCAATTCAAGCGTAACTTGGACAACTGGATGGGGAACAGGAAATTCATCCCTGGTTTGGCACCTTTGTCTCTCATTGACACAGGCATCCTGTAAATGTTTCATCTTGCAAGACCCTGCATCGAAATGTTTCACCTCCTTTGCCCCTGTTTACAGTTATTATGGGTACCAGAACTTGCCAAGAGAGTTGGGATGCAAGGTCGTTTTAAAAAAGACCCTCTGAAAGTTAGCCTAATACACACCTATGAAAGTATACACCTATGTGTGAACCTATGTTAGGCACTCTCTCTGATTTCAAATTATAGCAAAATCCTTTCTTTATGCCCGATGAAAAAGATGGCCACAAGGTCAAACTGTTGGTCAGTTGGTAACATGAATAAGAGTCTTTATTAGACAAAATTAAAATTATCTCTTACAGGTTGATGTCCCTAGTATACTTCTGAAATGCATAACAATAACCTGAAAAAGAGCTTAGCTTATTCATTGCAGTCTCTGCCAGTGCTGCTTTCTGTTGCCCCTATACCAACTTTTGGCAATGCTAAACATAGAACTATTACTTTTCTACAAACCTTACAATCCCCCACCTTATTGAAATTGAGCAGCAACTTTCCTTCCTGTGTTATAATCAAAATGGACATTTCAGGTGCTATAACACCTAGAGGAGTTCACAGGTAATATTTTAAAGATATTAGCATAGCTATCTCTTGGCTTGTATCTCCTTCCGCTAAAATTTGACCACCCAAGAGCAGTGCACTCACGAGCAAGTGAATAGCCAAGCATATGTCATGTACACTTTTTCATACACTTCTAATACTAAATTTCTTATTTTGTGCAATGAAAAATACTGGAATTTAAATAAAGAAAATAATATTTTCCATAGCCATTGTAGTTATAGGTATATCATTTATTACATTTTTTTTTAGAATGTCTGGTGGACTAATTGAGTTTTCTGCTTAACCCTGTAATTTCGGGAGGATTTCTGTTTAAGTCTGTTATTTCAAGATATTTTACTTGTTTTTTTTTGTTTTGTTTTTTCTATACAATAAGATAAGCTATTTGGAAACACACATTGTCTGGGCTGGAGAGGGGATGTCACATTTAGGAAGTTGGTGTACAGTTTCAAATCTCTTTTATAACAGACATCTATAACCTTCTGATCAATCTTGCCATCTTTGATTTGCCAGCCAAAGTGTAGGGTAGGATACTTGGATGTTGTTAGTGACTTGAACATTCCTGTTATTCTTCTAGATATGTGCTAGAGTTCTTTTCACTAAACAGACATGCAGTTCCCTTCATTTTTAAGTAAAAGGGAAATATGAAGTACAAAAGTATGGGGGAATCGGGACTATTGCTACCTTGGGATAATCCAGTGTGTGTGTGTGTGTGTGTGTGTGTGTGTGTGTGTGTGTGTGTGTGTTGCACATGGGTGTTTCTAATCGATTTCTTGAAGTTTTTTAATGGCGTGGCACTAGTGGGCAAGGCCCATTTAGAGAAGTGACCCACCTAAAAAGAAAAACTACATAATTCTACGTGTAAATGATATGACTTAGTAATTTACTTATTGTTTTTGGTCCCCACTGTTGGAGGAGCATTAAAGGAATTATGTAACCTGTCATAAAGCTTGATTGTATTAGGATATTTTTGCCTTGCCTTTATTTGAATTATTTTTTCTAATGTAAGAAGGTTGTTCTATCCATCATTAATGTGTATTTGGTAGCAAAATATGCAGGTATATGTTAGCTGATTGCAAGCAGAATATAAATAAAATTAAAATCTGTGGCATACTTTTCAAACGCAAAATTAAACAAAACATATTACAGAAATGTAAGATAATGACTGTTACCTTTATCTACCTCAGAATTATAGATGAGATTAATAGTTTGGGATTTTGCTGGAGAGTTGACTTGATTTCATGCAAGATAACAAGCATATTTTCACAGAGAAAAAGCCATGTTACTATTAACCTAATGTTCAAATTATATGGGTCATGGCACAGAGTCGCATCCTTTTAAGACTGTGAGCCCCAGATGCAATTGGCAAATGGATTATGACTTTCCTATTATTTCTTTTTGAAACTTAACAGATATTTGTAGGTTGGCTGGAGCATAAAATACTAGGACATGTGTTACTCTCAAGGTGTCATTATCTCTGCAGCTCTTTATAGTCTTTAAAAATGTCTTTCCTTTCCATTGTTGAGACTGATAAAAAATTGAATTAGTAACTGACTGTACTAAAACCATTATGAGATTTCTCCTGTTCTTTCCTCAAACTTGGAAACAAGCTGAGGGGTAAGATGACTTGTGGTTTGAAATGAAAACAATGCAGGTTACTGTGAAAAGAAATCCTTGAAAACAAATGAAACTGTAAAAATGCAGGTGCCATTTCCCTTCTACATAACCAGCTATGCAGTGTTTTCTTTAAGTGTATCTTGATAATAGCTCCTGGGAGTTCCATAGGTCTGTATTTTATATTTGTATCTGTACGGTCCTGTAGTTTGGCACCACTAATATAATTTTAATGTACTTTTGATATTCACGTTTTCTCAGCATGGCATTCTTTTAATCTGCAGTTCTAGAGCTAGGTCCTACCTGTAGAAAATCACTGATAATACACATCTAATTTATTAAAGAAAACATTTAAACAATAATTTGCATACGTAATTATAAAATATACATCTGCTTTACATTGTGAGCAAGTTACACTTCACCCTTACTGCACTACTTCTCTACAATTACCTGCTCTCAAAGTCAAATGCTCTTTATGGACAGCCATATCCCATACATTTCTGATGACATTTAACAAGTGCTGCTAACATAGCATTACTAAAACAAGCATATACATTGTTTTTTTCTGTTAGTTGCTGTTTAAGTATTGTACCATAACATAAAATTGCATGCATTTATTGCTTTCATATGTTTTGACTGAAATGTAAAAATCATACTTCTGTATATAAAAATCATGTTTGTTTGATATCAATACATAAAGGCATCTTTTAAATGCTATGATGAAAACAGTTGTACATCCTGTACCTTCAATGACCTGGAAGATAATCATCTGCTGTGTCCAAAATGCATTGCGAGGTACACCTGCAAATTAAGTGCTATAGTCTAATCACCAATCCCAAAGTAAATAACTGCATTCCTCAGCAAGAAGCATTCCAAAATTCTTTGCAGTTTACAAATAATTCCTTGTTGGCATTTGTAAAACATTGACACTTCCTTGTACAGAACAATTTTTGAGATGCGTATGCACATAATACACCAGAGGTCAGACAGAAGCCAAACACTGATAAAACACTTAATGCATTAGGGATGACTATGACAGATGTTGTTGTTTACAAAACAAATTGTACTTTCAACTTCTGAGGCATTTCTGTCATTTTTAAGCACTTTGTGAACTTTGATAATTGCTTATATGGCAACAAAGTGCTTGCTGTTTCATGATACTGAAAGCCAGTGTGTTTGTTTGCTTCCAGATGTTCAAGATCACAGCAAGGTTCATACATGAAGATATGCTACATCAAGTAGTAAGTGTCTCTTTAGGAAGGTCACATAGTCTGCCACTCTTTCCGAGAGGTTACTAAAACATTTTTTGACTGACATAGTAACAGTGATAACAAAGCAAGATATCATAGGAAAAATACAGTTTTTCCCAAATAAGCTTTGCTGTTCATTTTATTGTTGCAAAAAAGCAAAAGGCTGATAGTAGCAACCTTTACAAATGTTCTTTATCAAGAAAATGGATCCCTATCATATGATCAAAGTTTTAAAACTTTGAAATTCATATGGTCGAGACGATATAATTGAAGTTTTAAAACATCGAACATAAAAGAAAAAAAAAGTAAGAACAAAACCTTTTTTTACATTTCTGCAGGAGGGCAAGCCCCTGTGCACCCCACACACCCCCTGCAAATTAAATATACCAACTCCAAGATTACACTACAGTGAGGAAAAGGGCAAATTTTCCGATCTCCATTCAAAATGTTCGATGTTTCAAAACTTCGATCATACAGTCTCGACGATCATATGATAATTATCCCAATAGACCCCCCTTCATGACTCAAGACACCCACTCCTCTTACCTGGATCTACTTGACTCCATCAAGGTACACCCTAACATCCTGATCCTTGGTGACTTCAACTACCCCCACCATAGACTGGGTGAACTATTCGTGCACTAATGCACTGTCTTAATGATTGCTTGACTTCATCAATTCTAATACACTACACCAGCTTGTCTCATCCCCCACAAGGGGAGATAACATTCTAGACTTGGTTCTCACCAATATGGGTGACCACTGCACCACTCCCACAGAATGATTTTCCCTGGTGAGATCAGATCATCAAACTGTCTCATTCAAAGTTTCTATCCCACCCAACACCCCCATCCCCAGCCATAATCAAGCTAAAAAACTTCTCAAAAGCTGACTACAACCTCCTAAGGGAGGGTATCTGTAGCTTCACACCACTGCCCCCTCAGAGGATGCACACAACTATGCTGAACAGTACAGCAGTACAGTATATAAGCACCTGTACAACTGCATGGACTCAGCCATACCCAATAGAACTAAAACCTGCTCCTCAAGGAAATACAAACTTGTTTGGTGGACATCCTTTATCAACAGGCTTTACAACAAAAGAAATAAACTGTTGTCCAAGGGTAAAAAGGTACACATTTCAAATAGATAAACTCCCTCCTTAGCTTCAACAAGCAAATTAGATCACTAGTGAAAACCTCCAATGCCAATTATAAATTGAAACTGGCCTCCAAAATAAAGGGAAACCATCAGGTCTTATTCAGTTATGTCAGCAACCTCCATGGCAAAGCTCAGGTTTGTTCCAAATTAGTATTTAACACAATATCACTTACACTGATCCTGTTGACTTAGCCAACCTGCTAGAAGATAGGTTCAGAGCAAACTTCACCCCTTGTACCCTCCAAAGGCCCTTTCATCATCCCTGATACTTGTCCCGCATCTCACATTTCCATAGATCACGTGTTACAGGGCCTATCCAAGGCAAAGAACACAGCTTCCGTGGGACCTAAATGTATCCCATGATGTATTCTGCACCATCTCCAGCAAGAACTGGCTTCACCATTGTGCACCTAATTCAACCACAGCCTAAGTATAGAATTCATTCCAGCAGAGTAGTGAACTGTCATTGTCATCCCCTTGCACAAAGGTGGTGCCACTACTGACGCTGGAAACTATCTCCCCATTAGCTTGACAAGTCTGATCTGTAAAGCCATGGAGCTTATTATTATGGCTCTCATAAATAAGGACAAGGCAATCTCCAAGTACTTGACCCCACCCAGTTTGGATTTGTGAAGGGCAGATCTTGCCTGTTGCACCTGTTTGACTTCTTTGAGATTGGCACCAAGGCCCTGATGAGGGAAAGTCAGTGTATACAGCTTACATTGACTTGGCCAAGGCCTTTGACATAATCCCCCACTCAGGCACCATTAAAAAAAGCTAACACAACTTGGCATAAATCCTTATCTCATAAGGTGGGTGGCCAACTGGCTCACCGAATGGACCATCAAAGTCAAAATAGGCACCTCCACCTCCGATAGCTGACCTGTCACTAGTAGACTTCCCCAGGGATCTCTCCTAGGACCCCTACTGTTTGGCATCTATTTCTCAGAGGTCCAGGCAAAGACAAAAGGCCTGTGGCTGACCAAGCTTGCAGACGACTGTAAGTTGGGTGCTGTCATTGACTGCCCATATGATGTTAACATACTGCAAGGGTGTCTCACAGCAACAAATGACTGGTGCCAAAGTCATGGCCTCAAGCTAAATGCAAAAAATGTATCATCATACCATTCAGAAACCTCATGACCCCTACTGATTACCACATCATGACAACTCCCTAAGCACACAACATGTGGTGAGAGACCTGGGCACTCAGGTTGATAACAACCTCACATTCGACCATCATGTAGTGGTAGTGGTCAGAAAAGCCTTTTACTTGGTTCATCTCATAGGTAAAGAGAATGCATTGAGAAAAAAAGAAGGTTATTATCTCTCTATACTCCTCCCTCATTAAACCAATAATTGAGTATAATGCCCCATTTGGGATGTACCTCTCCAAACATCTGCACCAACTGGAAAGGCCACTGAAATACCTCACAAATAGAATCCATGGCCTCCAAAACCTGTCCTATGGTCCGATGCAGACAGGCTCAAATCATTATCACTCTACTCTTTATCGTACAGATTGCTCAGGGGTGATCTGTGTCTTGTCTACAAGGCAATCTGGGACCCTGCCCGACTAGAGATGCTCCATATCTGTAAGTCTAACTCCTCACACACTACCTGCTCAAAAGGCCTGAATCTAATATGCAACATCAACAAAATGCACTGGAGAGGCTGCACTGTCTCTGGAATAGACTTCCCATACACTTCAAACAGAGCACCTCACTGATCGTCTTCAAGTGCAGCCTTGATGAGTGGATGGAAACCACAAATTTGCCCAAGGGATTCCACCTGTGTCCCTCACTGACAGGGGCAACATGTGCTGACTGAGGTTTCATTTTGGGGATAAACTCTTGGCTAGGCTTGTAAGGGCCTCAGGGCCATTAGCCTAGTAAACTCCTATGATCACACACACACAGACACACACACACACACACACACACACACACACACACACACACACACACACACACACACACACACACACACACACACACACACACACACATATATATATATATATATATATATATATATATATATATATATATTCCATTTGCAGTTAAAGAAATACAGCATGGAATAACTTAATAGAGATGGATACATAATACTGTATGCATGATACTGCATTCTAGTGCTTTTCTGTTTACTTCGCCACTATTTTCCTGTTCTTTGTGTCTACCCCAGCCCCACTGAGACATTAAGCTAAAGTTTCAGAAATTCTAACCACGTGACTTGAATTTATTTGACTGATCATTCCTGAGGAAGTTTGCTTTTTGCAGCATAAATTTTTCCCCAGTCCTCCAACACCTTTATCTGTTGTGGTTTTAAAAGGCTGTGCTTTTGGCGTCTGCCCTTTATGGTAATCTGACTTCCAAAATTCCTCCCCTCTTTCATTGCTATTGTCTAGTGAGTAAGCTAGATCCCACCCAGCAAACCAGTTTTGCTCTTGAGTAAATTTTATCTATAAAAGTACCTTTAACGCTGATACCTGCAGCTTAGTGTGGTTATAAACATATTGCCCAGAAACAAGCTTAAAGCAGCTAATTTCTGTGTTAAACAACACTAGTATCAATTCTTAGCATAATTTAACCTAGTCTAGCTCAAAAACTCAGAGAACATCCATGGAGTGCTCTGTATAACCCAGTCCATAACCTACATTAGTTCACCCAAATAGGTCAAGAACAACATGGATATGAAATTTCTAAATGTCTCCATTGCTAATTTGGTAGATGGGCATCCTAAGACAATGTAGCAATTGTCTCATTTTCACAGACAGCCATGTAATCCTTAAAGAAATAAACATGTGTGAGATGCACATACACAGTTTCACTGAAGGAAAAAATCTTGCATATAAACAATGTTGCCAAGAATGCACACACTCTACATCCACCACACAGTGTCTGCCACACACATAAACCAACTTAAACTTCACAGAATTCCTAAGTTCATAAACAGCAACATATATCCTCAGTAACCTCTAACACACGTACCAAAAACAGTGCAAAACACCACGCATAGCTGTACACCCAGTGAAGCCCCAAAAGCAACATCCATAATGCAAAGAAACACATTATACAGGATGCTTGTCATAGGGGACTCCATTGTCCAAAACACAGGTGACACTCACCATACTGACTAAGGAGACCAAGTTACACAAGCATCTGACTTACTACACCACAGGTGCCAGAAAAATTCTATCAAAGTCCATGCGGGCACTGATTACCTGAAATCTACCTTACTGGACTCTATGAAGAGAGACACTATTGATTTTTCTGATTATGTGTCTCAGGTAGGTATGTGCCTTGCACTGAGCTGCATTCTTCCTTCACCAAGAATGATACCACAGTACAAATAAAAGGATGACTTGCTTCAATAACTGACAAAGAATGTCCTGCACCTGTCCCCCCTTGGCTTCTGAATATTGACTAAACTTTATCCTCCCCAGAGCCCTTTTAGGCAATGCCAAACAGACAAACCTACTGACATAGCAAATAAAACCCAGAGAAACTTAAAGTGTTTCTGCTCAATGCTGGGAGCCTAAACAAGAAACTGCACACCCTACAAGCTGTACTCATTCTGGAGAATGCAGACAATGTTGGTACCAAGACATGGTTAAAATCCACAGAAAGTACACTGGCAGTGCAAGGCTTCAGTGCTTTCCACACTTTTAGACCATCAAAGACAGGGACAAAAGGTAGAGGAGTTACGATCTACTTTAGTGACAATATACCTCTAAGTTGGTTAAACAGGATGATACCATGGAGTTTATCCTCCTTGCAAATCACCAGAGACAAAGTTCCATACCATATCCTAGCTAGCTATAGGTCACCCTCTATTTCCCAAGAATCCCATAGCTTATACCTAGACCTGCTGTAGACACTCACCATTAAACCATATACCTTATTTATGGAAGACTTTAACTGCCCCTCTATAAACTGGGAAACATACACTGCATCAGACTCACAGGCACAATGATTCTTGGACTTTATTAACAAAAATACTCTTGACCAGATAGTGCACACATTCACCAGACTGGGTACACACCAATATGGGAGAGTGCTACAGACACTCCAGTGTCATATCTTTACTGGTGAGATCAGACCACAGACTGCCTCCTTCAAAATAAAAATCATGTTTGCAACCCCAACAAACCCTATAACAGTTAGGAACTACTCCAAAGCAAACAACGTTCTATTAAGTGATAGTTTGTCAAAACTGAATGCCTCTCCTAACTCCAAGTTCACAGCAGCCTAAGCAGAATTGTTTCCAGTTACCCTGTCCAGCCATGTGAATGGCTGAATAGAGGCTGCACTACCTACTAGACGTAAACATAAAACAAACTCTAAAAACAAACCACACTAGTACAATTCTAATCTTAATAAGGTATATAAGAAAAGGAAAAAAGTCATGGCTAAAATCAGAAAGAGCAACTCCCATAATAATAAGAGCTCCCTAATTAAACTACACAGGAAACGGAGTAGACTAACTTAGTCCAACAAGGCCAGTTATGATGTCAAGATAGCCTCACAGACTAATGACAACAACAAGGTCTTCTACAGAAATGTTCATAACTTCAAAGGCAGTACACAGCAGTGCACTGAACTGGTTGCCAGTGGTGCCTCCTTCACTGAACAGAGTGATATATCGAATCTACTGACTGACAAGTTCAGCTCAAACTTCAACCTCTGACCCACTCTCCCATGCCTCCTCTGTTGAAATTCCTGCTAGTATAAGCCCCCACCACCAACTGTTAACAGGGAGCAGTTTGTGGCATCATTCACTAATGCAAAAAACACTGCCTAATTGGGACCAATCAATATCCTGGGATGCCACCTAAGTAGAGTGAAACATAGCCTATCAGTACCATTCAAGTCACTTTTCAACTGTAGCCATAAAACAGGCTTTGATCTATGAGAATGGAGAACTTCAATGGTTACCCCGCTTCACACGGGTGGACCATCATCTGACCTCAGAAAATACAGACCCATTAGTCTAACTAGTCTAATAGGTAAAGACATAGAACAAATTATCATAGAAATTATCAGCAAAGACATAGGCAACCTTCAGATACTGGGCCAAATCCAGTTTGGCTTTGTCAATGGATGGTCATGCCTGCTAAACCTAGTAGACATCTTTGAGAAGGTCATCAAGGCAATGGATGAGAGGAAAACAGTGCATACCACCTACCAGGACCTGACTTAGGCATTCAATACAATACCTCTCTTATGTATAGATGACAAACTCACCAAACTGGGCATAAACCCCTGCATAACTCACTGCATTGCCAGCTGGCTCACATACAGGACCTGAGAAGTCAGGATTGGTGAATCCACCTCCACTAGCAGCCTGCCACCAGCAAAGGTACCTCAGGGCTCAGTGCTGGGACTGTTCCTATTTGGCATCTACTTCTTGGAAGTAAAGACTAATGTAAAGTGCCTTTGATTGACCAAGTTTACAGATGACTGTAAATCGTGACCTATCAGAGATTTCTCGCATGATGCAAGCATCTTACAAAAGGGTCTAACACAAACAACTGACTGATGAAAAAGTCCTGGATTAAAACTGAATGCCAAGAAATGTATTATTGTGCCTTTAGGGATAACACGGACCCAGGCTAATTATTCTATTGATATGACACCCCTAACAGTTGAACCAGTAGTCAGGGATCTGAGAACATGTGTAGAAAGTAATCTGACCTTTGGTAAACATAAGGCCAAAGTAGTAAGAAAATAATTTTCCGTTGCCCAACTTATAAATAATAGCATGGCATCCAGGTCCAAGGAAGTCATAGTGACACTTTATTGAGCCATTTTCAGACTCATTATTGAGTATAATACCCCCTTTGGCATGTAGATGACCACACATATCCAACATTTGGAACACCACAAAGGTTCCTTCCTTAGATAATCCAGAGTGTAAATACATTGTCCTATTTGGATCACCTTAAAGCCCTATCTTTATACTCAGCTTCCTACAGGTTACTGAGAGGCAATGTATGCCTGGCATACAATGCATCCCCAGATCCAGTTCTGATTGATCTTTTACATCTGTAAAATGAACAGCATCAGAAGCACTAGATCCAATGATTTAAATTTTGCTTGTGACATAAATAGACAAAGGCAGACAGCAATTATGTCCACACTAAAGTACACCCCCCACATAACCTTTAGAAACTTCCTAACAAACGCACCCCCTTCCTAATAAATGTCCATTATACATAGGGGCACAATTGGGTTGGATTGTGAGGCTAGGTTCATAAAGGCCTTTTGGTCATTAGCCTAGTATAAACGTATAAACCTATGAATCTTAATATGTGTATCATAACAGCTGCTATGCATAATGCAAAGTAAACTTTGTTTTAAAATTGAAGACTTCTTAGGGTAAATGAGGAACTCATAGTTCTTCTAGCAGGGTAAAGGTTTAAATTAATATAAAAACCTGGGCCTGTAATATTGAATTTCTATCTTTTTTCTGAAAATCACTAATAAACCATAGAACATGCACTTTGTTGGCAGAGAAATACTACCTTGGTGAACTGTTATTATTTTTAAACTTATTACATAAAATTCAGAGCCTGGTAACCCCTGCCTTGATTTGACAGCATCTTAGACAAGGACCACTTTTACATCTTTCACATCTGTCATTGCAGATCATACATAAAGAAGATCACTGTCTTACTAAAAACATTGTCCCATAATCTTCTCATGATCAATGTAGAGAACCTATAATTCTTTGTGCTATTACGTAAGATTACTGTATTGTTTTCTGATTACATATTCCGTTCTTTCATATCACTTTACTGGGAGGATATAACCATCTTGTATTTATGAGTCTCTTGAAGCTTGTTAAAGTAGATGCATTTTCCCATTATTATCCTTTTAACATGACTGCATGTTTGCTGAGTCTGAATGACTCCAGCATCCTTACCTTGTCTATATCGAGATGCCACCTCCACAGTGTCACAGCTGCTCAGAATGAGATAGTAAGGTTTAAGAATTTTCTTAGCACTGTACCAAGTATTGTGCTTTATCTTTGGCTCTTGTAAGGCATAGCAGTATTCATTAGACTATTACACTGCTTTCTTCCACAAAGTTCACATATATGGTTACTACTGTGTCTTAGTTGATTGCTGTTAGAGGTGAGCCATGCTGTTATTGTGAAATTGTGTTTTCCATCTACCTACTTTGTACTCCATTCAGCTGAACTTTAGGGGCATACATTTGGCAGTTCCTCTATCACTTTAATCATCTTCTAATTTTATCAATTCACATAATTTAGTATTTTGTCCTTGCAGTAAAAGACTGCATCAGGTGATGGCAGATGCAGTTCAAACCTTTTATCTTAAGTTTCCATCTTGGGCATATTCATGTGACAGTCTAGTGTTTTGAACTGGTAGAAACATTTTGCATTATGTATACTGGCAATGATTGCTGTCTTGTACTGTCTTTCAGTACAATCATATCAGAACATATAATTTTTTCTTATATCTAATATATGTATGTATATATGTGTGTGTATATATATATATATATATATATATATATATATATATATATATATATCTATGCATATATGTGTATATCTATATATATATATCTATATATATATATATATATATATATATATATATATATATATGGATCACCTTTATATCCTCGAAATCGTTTGGCCGACACACTAATCACCGACACCAAAGACCGACAACAAAAATACCGACAACGCAAAACACGAAAACCATTACACCAACACACTGCGTAAACAACACAGTACACTACATAACATATCCACTATCCCTAACCCAAACCCTAACCCTAAGGTCCGACACTGCACACTTACCCTACCTGCACCCTAACCCTAACTCACTTACCCACCCTAACCCCAAGATCCGACACTACGCACACTCACCCTACCTGCACCCTAACCCTAACTCACTTACCCACTAACCCCAAGGTCCGACACTACCACACTCACCCTACCTGCACCCTAACCCTAACTCACTTAACCCACCCCTAAACCCACAGTCCCTCACTATCGCACACACCCTACCTGCACCTAACCCTAACTCACTTAACCCACCCCTAAACCCACAGTCCCTCACTATCGCACACTTACCTGTCTGCTCCTAACACTAAATCCCTCACTCGATTGCACACTTACGAGTCCGTCGGGTTCTCACCTTGTCGGTCATCTGCGTTGTCAGTGTTTTCGTCCTGTCGGATTCCGTGTCGTGAAGCGTTGTCGGGCATCTGAAGGTGACCCATATATATATATGTGTGTGTGTGTGTGTGTGTGTGTGTGTGTGTGTGTGTGTGTGTGTGTGTGTGTGTGTGTGTGTGTGTGTATGTATATATATATATATATATATATATATATATATATATATGCATAAACAGATATATAGATAAATATATATATATATATATATATATATATATATATATATATATATATAAATATATATATATATATATATATATATATATATATATATATATATTCACTTCAGATGCTCAAAGTTTTAAAACTTTGAATTTATATGGCCGAGACCATATGATCGAAGTTTCAAAACTTCAAACACCTGAAATAAAAAGAAAAACAAAACAATACCATGTTCCTCAATGTTTTTGCAGGGGGGCAATGCCCTGCACCCCTTACTCCCCCTGCTATTTAAATATACCAACTCTGAGATCACACTACAGTGAGGCAAAGGGAACATTTCCCATTCTGCAATCATATGGTCTCAGCTATATGAAATTCGAAGTTTTAAAATTTCGATCATCTGAAAGGATCCCATACACATATATATAGAAGTTACAGCTTTAAATGCAGGAAAATAATTATTTTTTTAATGTTTTGTCACACTTAAAACAGATAATAGTATTATTTATTCTATATTTAATTTTTAAAAAGTTTTATAAAATTGTTCCTGTCATTTTTTCTTGGAGACTGTTTCCTGAATAAAGATGAGTAACTCCAAACATTCTTGCAGTGACACTTCATTGAAGAAGGATATACACTTAGTGACATCTACTCTTCAGAGACTTTACTTAAAAATGGATGGTTTTCAAGAGAACTCGGCAAACCTATGAGAAAAGTGTTTTAAGCATACTGAAGTCTTCAAAGAAATGTTACAGCAGCAACAAACCAAAATCCTTGACATGGAAAATGTTTTGAATGACACTGATGGCACAGTAAAGTAAGAAGATTCTCAAACTGACTTTTTACTTGGCTTCTAAACAAAATAGATGAGTTAGAAAACAGAGAGAGGATGTGTAACATAAGGATTTTTGGTCTACATGAAAAACTGAAGGTGAGGACTTAATTTCATTTCTTAACACTTGAATTCCTAAAAGTAGCCCATACAGCGACTGGTAAACATATTTCTTCCTGCTCATCTTCTCCTCCAAGATCTATAGTTATTACATTTTTATCATATCTTGGTAAAGAGTTAATTTTAAAAACTGCTTGGAGAAAAACGTCTTTGACATACAAGCAATATCTAATTAAATTTCACAATGATTATTCTATTAAATCTATTGATCCAAGAAGATCTTTCTGGCCTCTTGTTAAAACTTTCAGAGAGAATGGTTTTAAATCTCAAATAATCTTTCCAGCTAAAGTAAAAATACATCTGACCAATGTAATAAGAATCTTAAATAACCTACAAGAAGCATCTACATTTGTTAAAAATTATAACCTCATACCAATGTCTGAAGATATGGATTGGCCATCACCTACTTTGAAAAGAAAAAAGTGGATTCCTTATCCTCTGGGACCAACAAAATCACTAAATCTTCAGTAATTACTGTTATTCTATTCTTATTTTTATTTTTATAAAGTTAATTAAAATGTTTATTTATGCATTTTCAATATGTTTTACAGCAGTTATTATTGATTTAAGGTAAAAATCTTAACTTCTTCTCTCAAAGTTTTTTTTTCCTCTTTCAGACATTTCTTCCTTTATTATCTTCTAGTACTTATATGGTAATACTGTTAAACTGCTTTGTTTCTCTTTGTTTATTGATTTCTATGATGAGAATAAATCTAATGAACTTTTAGTTTTATTACACAATTTATTGTTTATTTAATAGATATATAGTAGAGCCATTCATGTAGAAACTTCTCCAATGTTAGTCTTGCGTGGGTGATATATATTGTATTCTGCTTCTCTTAATTACCATGTTTTGATGCCATATATTCTGGTTGACCATTTATTTTTTTCTAATGGTTATGGTTTTTTTTACCATATACCAAATGCATAATCACCTCAGCACAGTAGTCACTTGAGCTTTCCTGCTCTGTTGCAGTCCTTTTGCTGTTAACAGCCTGTGAGGGTCATTTTGATTATTTTGTACTGTACAGAAGTGCATTCATGTTTCTGTTAAATGGTTCTTAACTTATATAGCACTGAAACTTCTGTTTCCCCTTATCCACTAAAGTGTGACTTCTGATTCATATGGCAGGAATTTTCTCTACATAATTTATTTAATCTATTTGAAATTAGATGGCATTTACATACATATAGTTTTCAAGAATTATCTTAGAAACTGTGAGTTTTATGCTGCTTTAAAAGTGACTGTGCTGAGGTGATGATGCATTTGGTATATGAAGTCTAACTTTAGGTCTCTTTATTATTCGCCCTTCCCTCCTGTGTGCTTGTTATCTTGTTAAGCTGATTGTTTTCTTTTGATGCTTCTTTTGTGAGTGATGTGGGATGTCAAATTGGTTTCATGAATCGGGAGTTGTTACAGAAATGTCAGATTGCTGCAAGCATCATCTCATTCTTAAGTCGTTTAGGTTGCATTTAAATATCAGCAATTTATCAGCTGTTTTACAGGATGCACATTCATATGCATATTAGTTTTTATACATGCATATGTTCACTTTCATGTGATTATTTAAAGTATATAAAGTTTATTACTGAGTAAATGTGAAAATTTGTAGTTATCCATGGCATTCATTAATTTCTATGATTTATATCTGGAAGGGATATACTTTTGTGTAGAACATGATTGATGCCTGAACAAAACATACAGTAAATCAATATATGTGATGTTTCATACTAATTATTTACTTTAATGCTTCAATGCAGAGTTTTTTTAAGATTTAGTGTTTTGTTGTTTTGAAAAAAAAAAAGAAAAAGAGCTTCTGACTTGAATTTAATAATTTAACAGAGTTTAACCCAGTCATTGTAGTACAAAGTTAATATAATACAATTAAATTAGATATGTATTTACTGTTATTTAAGTAATTAAAGTTAAATGGGTATATTCAAGTTGAATGGAGCTTTTCAAGATTTGTGATCAAAGAAACAACTTGATTATGTAGTATAGTGTCAAAATATATCCTCTGGGTTTTTCTAGTTTTTCCATAAATATGGCTGTTGTAAACTTGCACACAATAGTTATATAGATTTTCTCTAATTCTCCTATTGAGCTTGAGCCTTCACCATTTTTAAGGCACTGTTTGTATGGAATGTATATAAAACAAATACTGGTCATTTAAAAATATACCAGTATAGTTAATACATTTAAGGTAGTTAACTATTTATTTCACTATGGAATAAAATAACCTAGGAAGAATTCAGAAAAGCCTAATCAATTTTTTGTGGACACATTGTGGTGTGTTATGTACACAAGTGAGAAGGTTTTTAGATTCAGCAAACATTGCTTAGTGGCACGCAAGCATGCGCAAACAGGGAAACTTCTGTGCAATGCAAATTTCTCCATAAGCAAGTGAATCTTATGCAAATTAGCCAGGTGGAGTGATCTAACAAGCCGAAAGGCAGCTGTGTAGATTCTCCCCTGGATTTAGTCCTGCACAGAGGCAGCCATTTAGGAGCAGGACGGCAGCGCACCATGCATAGTAATGAAGTGCGCTGCCTGAGCTCCTAATCTTACACGGAAAATGAAAGAGTGCAGGGGGCATGTCTGAGAGCAGAGCTCTTAGAATATACATGCTGCCGCAATGAAAAACTGCAGAAAGGGGTAAGAAATGAGCGAGACCGCTCATAGGTGTCCGCATATCCCCAGCAGCATTCCCCCTCATGTAAAATAGCAAGTAATTACTAATAAAATGAACAAACCCTTTATTTTTTATTTTAAAATCCGATTAAAGCTAACCGTAGGTGTGTGGGTGTGTCCATCGCTTAGCTAGAGTTAATGCAGCTTAAATTGCTGAAAAGGATAACAAGGAAGACATATGCAAAGGAAGCATCATAGCAATAGTGTAGTGGGCAGAGTATTCACCTTACGTGCAGGTATTCCTGGTTTGAGTCCCATTGCAGCACATTCCATTTTCCATGGCAAAGCATATTATGACTAATATTTATGTTGCATAACCCACTAAATAACATATATTTATGAACTTGAGTACTGCAGTAAATGCACATGTGAGGTGTCAATGTCATAATGAATAAAGCACTAGTAAGCAGGTTTAAGCACCAATAAGCAGTAGTAAGCATATTTAAGCATTAGTAAGCGAGTTTAACCCCGTTTGTGCAGGGGTAAGCAAGGTGCACACAGGTTAAACAATTTTCAGGCTAACTCTCTGTAAGCATATGTAACCGGAGGTTAGCAGTAGTTACCCTCACGCAAACACACGCAAACCCACTTACAAATGCTCAAAAGTGCCTTAATCACTCTGTATCCAATGGCCCTTGTTCTGCCCATCAACAAAATAAACAGCCTTGCAGGTCTTGAACCCAAGACCCAATATACTATAGGCCCAGTAGTTAACCACTAAGCCATCACTGCAGTACAGAAGAATGAGGTATCAGCAAACAAGTCTTCACTATAGTAAATTAAAACTGAACCTGTGAAAGGAATCCGTATGCATACATATGTTCCATAACCCACTCCATAATATAAATATGTGAACCGGAGTAATGCAGTAAGCCCAGAAGTCTGGTGTAATTGTAAAAGAGTGTTGAAGTCCCCAATAAAATGTGTACATACACATGAATCATGGATACCAGGCATACATATAAGATGTAATGAATAATAAATCAATGCCAAAAAGGAAATATAATGCAGAGTCAAATGCAAGCATCGCTAAGCATTGCACAGGCCAGCTTAGGAGGTGTAAGCAATGTGTAGGCCAGCTAATTCAATGTGCCCAGTGTTATATCCCTTTAAACAATGCCAACCTTAGGTAAGCAGGTTTGCCCATAGCTTAGCCTTTTCAAAACTGGCCAATCATGAAAATGTGCAAGAAATCGGCCCTACTTAAACCCAAGAGGCAGGAATATATCTCATAATTGGTTGTAGTTTCCTTTGCAGGCACTATGTCAAGAAGGGGAGAGGGTGTGCACTTTCAGGCACAGTGCTAGTGCATCCAGGAGCCAGAGTCATGGCAGGCCTCCTTGTCAAAGACCATGACCAAAGACTGCTGCAGGGCCAGTACCAGGGTTCCCAATATAAGGTGGAAGTCTGGGACTGTCTCACTCATGACCTCACCAGTGCCACTGGCATACCCCAAACTGGTGAGCAAGTCAGGCATCACTATGCCGACCTGAAGCGGTGTAAGTGGGACCTCTTGGACCAGTGGCTCCTAGAGGCTAGAACATCAGGAGCTGTACCAGCTGTGTGTAAGTATCACCCCACTATATGTGTGTATTAATTGCCAGATCATGTATATCATGAATAGGTATGGCTAAATATTCCTCTTATGTCCTCCACAGCTGCAAGTGAGAGGGCCACGATCCAGGAGGCCCATGGAAGTCGCTTGGAGAGGTTGCGACGTGAGGCAGGTCAGTAATGCTCTCGCATTTACTGTCATAGGAAATAAATCTAAAAGTATTAGTAAATTAATTGCCTGTATAAAACCTGTATTGTTTAAGGCAAGTACTGCATACACCACAGAATATGGCAGGAAGAGTCTCATATAGTTTGTATGCAAATAAAAATGTAATAGCCTGACAATAAAGGTTTAACTGCTGGACTTCATGTGTACACTCTGGTATCATATGGTAATGTAGATTTGCAATCATGTAATAGTACTGTTGTATTAGGCATTACCCACACTGTGCACCATAAATAGAATGTGTAGGAATGCCTGTATATGACTGGTGAAATCCCCAGAAGCCATTTAGTACAACTGAGAGACATAGACAGAAAACAGGGAAAATGCAGACAGCAAAACCTGAATAGCACATGCAAATGACATGTGAACTGTTGTTTTTTTTAGCACACACCGCCATGGTGTGAATCCTTCCAGTGGTAGCAGTCTGCATACAGAATCCTACCCCACAACTGTACAGATATGTCCAGAATGTCCAGTAAAGTGGCCCATATCTGTTGCCTGTCAACCTGCCCCCCTGTGAAATCAGTGGGATGATCCCAGACATATAGGCAGCAAACAGGAAATACAACTGATTGGCACACATCTATGAGAACAAAGCTGGCATACTAGCAACTCCCCAAACCTTATGAGACTAAGAAGCTAGGTATGTCCCATTTACAACCCCATCTTGTCAAGCAGTGGCCAGAGTGTGTACAGTAACACAGTGAGATGCATGTGCATAATAGTAATGTGGAATCTGGTACTGTGTGTGACAACAATCAGGCAGTGATAACAAACATTTCTCGCACAGGTGTGTCAGCTACCAACACTGTATCTAGAAATACAAGAATGATACCATGTACTGGTACTATTTACATTGCTATTGTATGGCATTGTGAATGATGCAGTTGTTCTGAATAATGAGGTATTACTCATCACAGTCGCCCACACTGTCCTACAAAATATAACTGTCTAGGAAATCTGTATGAGTGTTGTAATACAAGGTCAGAATGCAAAAGCATAGGAGAATTATAAGACAGAAAGCAGATAGGAGATATACAGCAATATCTATATAGCACACACAACTCTGATGGACACTGTTTAAGTTGTAGCAGACACAGCCACTGTCTGAATCCTGGGAGTGGAAGTAGGCTGCATACAGAATCATACCCCACAACTGTACAGATGAGACCAGGATGTCCAATATATGTGCCCATATCTGCTGCATGTCCCCCTGTCCCCCTGGTAAGACTGTAGGATGATCCCAGATGTTTAGCCAGCAAACAGAGAATACAAGTGATTGTCCATCATTTATGTGAACAAACCTGTCACTCTAGCAACTCCCGAAACTGTTAGGAGAGTAATAAGCCAAATATGTCCTATTTATACCTCCATGTTGTCAAGCTGTGACCAGAGTGTGTACAGTAACAGAGTAAAATGTATGTGCACAGTACTAATGTGTAATTTGGAACTTTGTGTGGCAACATTCAGGTAGTGCTATAAAACATTGCTCCTGCAGGTACATCGGATATGAACACTGTGCTGAGAAATAAAAAAACATTATTCCCTGTACTGGTACTGTTTACTCTGGTATTGTACGGAATTGAGAGTGTTGCAGTTTCTCTGAATAATAAAGTATTACTGATCACTGTCACCAGCACTGTGATACATAATATTGCTTAGTGCCTTTTTTTTCAAGGCTCAGAAGACAAACCCACCTCCATAAGTATCACAAGGGATAAGAAACTAAGAGTAATGCTACTCAGTGCCAGAAGTCTAAACCTCAAGATGCACGCACTCGAAACTCTCCTTAGCATGGAGAACAGCGATATATGTGCAGTAACAGAAACCTGGTTCAAGGATCCCGAGAGCACCCCAGCACTACCCGTTATACCTCATACCATGCTTTTCGGCCCCAAAACTTGGACCGAACCACAAAATGAGGGGGAGTATCAATATTCATCAAATATACCCACACCTCCAGGTTGGTGGCACAGCATGAAGCATCAGAGGCTATCCATGTGCAACTAACAGTGGGTAAAACTGCCTTCCAGTTTATAGCCTGCTACAGACCACCCTCCCAAACCCAGAAACCCCACTCAGCCTTCCTGAGAACACTGGAAAATATGAAGGTCTCTCCAAACACCATTATATTGGGCAACTTCAACTACCCAAACATAGACTGGGAGCATTACTCTAGCTCCAACACCCTAGCCCAAAGGTTCCTAGAATTTATAAACTCAAACGCTATGGAACAACTTGTTACCACTCCCACAAGAGGGGAAAACATACTGGACCTAATCATCACCAACATGGGGACTCTATGCTCCAGACCAGAAGTGTATCCCTCACTGGTAAGATCAGACCATAAACTAATCTCACTGGATATTCACATTCCGATCCCACCCCCTGCCCAGAAAACCACAGTGAAAAACTTCTCTAAAGCAAATTTCACACTCCTCAAAACTGAGGTGGAATCCTTCAAGCCCCCGGGCCTGTGGAAAATGCCCAGACTGCATAATCCTTTATAACGCATTCTATGAACACCTTCAGGAATGCATGGATCATGCAATCCCAAATAAAACCAAGACCCAATCCTCCAAAGGCAGATGTCCTGTCTGGTGGACCCCAGCCATAAACAAACTATACAATAGAAGGAGGAAGCTACTACATGATAGAGCAAAATCCCAAAAAGGGAAGGCGTCTCTGATCAGTATTAGAAAAAAACTACGGGCACTCATAAAATCATCTAAGGCCAGCTTCAAGAGAAAATTTGCACAGGACACTAAGGATAATCACAAGGCTTTCTTTAGTTATGTTAGGAACCCGGGTGGGAATTCCCAGATATGTTCAGAATTAGTCCAAAATGACAAAAAATGCACCGAACCCACAAACATTGCCAACATCCTAGCTGACAGGTTCAGCACAAACTCCCCCCCCCCCACCAAAAGGGCAAATATCTATCCCAGCAGAGTGCTGCCCCCCTGATATCTCAGATGCTCAGGTAGGAGCCGCCCTCTCCAAAGCAAAAAACACACCATCAATGGGACCAGACGGTGTCCTGTGCTGCATCCTACATGAACTCCAAGAAGAACTAAATCCAAACATAAAACTACTGTTCAGTCTCAGCCTTACCACAGGATATGTACCTAAAGAGTGGCATACAGCAACAGTGGTCCCTCTCCACAAAGGTGGTGCCTCAACGGATCCTGGAAACTATCGTCCCCATAAGCCTGACTAGCTTGGTCTGAAAAGCTATGGAAAGGATCATCATGGACCTCATAAATAAAGACATTGGGGACCTACAGGCACTGGATCCTACCCAGTTAGGCTTTGTTACGGGCAGATTTTGCCTCTTAAACCTGGTCGATTTCTTTGAAACAGTCACCAAGGCCATTGACGAGGGGAAGGTGGTCCACACAGCCTACCTGGACCTCGCAAAAGCCTTCGATACAATACCCCACTCGGGCATTATAGATAAGCTCACCAGCTTAAATATAAACCCCTATGTCACTAGATGGGTTGCAAACTGGCTCAAGGACAGAACCCACATGGTTAGAATTGCTGGAGCCATGTCAGACTCCAAACCAATTACAAGTGGCATCTCACAAGGCTCAATCCTGGGACCTCTCTTGTTTGGTATATATTTCTTGGAGGTACAGGCCAACACGGAAGGACTGTGGATGACCAAGTTCGCAGATGACTGCAAACTGGGCGCCATAATCGACTCTCCAGCCGACACAAGCATCTTCCAAAAGGGCCTCATAGAAACAGACAACTTGTGCCAGAGCCATGGCCTCAAGCTATACGCCAAAAGTGTATAGTCATCCCCTTTGCCAAAAACAAAGTGCCCACAAATTACCACATAGGTGGTAATCCATTAAGTACAGAAGAAGTAATTAGGGACCTGGGGACCCAAGTTGATAGCAATCTCTCATTTGACAACCACGTGGCCAAAGTGGTTAGAAAAACATTTTATATAGCCCACCTAATCATGAAGGGATTCACATCTAGATCAGGGGAGGTCATCGTGCCTCTTTACTCATCCCTCATCAGGCCCCTAATTGAGTACAATGCCCCTTTTGGGATGCACCTTACGAGACACCTGCAGCAACTGGAAAGACCCCAAAAGTACCTCACCAAGAGGATCAAAGGGCTCAAACAGATGCCATATGCTGCCCAGTTAAAGAAACTCCAGCTCTACTCAGTGGCATACCGCCTTCTCAGAGGCGATCTGTGCCTGACGTATACAGCCATGTCCAGCCCAGAATTAATGGACATGCTGCACCTCAGAAAATCCAAATCCCATCGAGCTACGCACTCGAGAGACTTGAACCTCAGCACTGAAATAAATAGGACATGCTGGAGGGACATATTCATAACCCAGAGGCTCCCTTCACTCTGGAATAAAATCCCAGTCCAGGTTAGGCAGTGTCCCTCATTGACTCTCTTCAACACGAATCTTAATGAGTGGATGGGAGATCCTAGGTTTACACCGGGTATCACTTCTGTGTCACTGTTAGACAGAGGCACAGTATACTAACCTCGAAAAAGGGCATAGCAAAATTAATTTAAAATGGGTGGCGAAAGCCAAACACACTCTGGCTAGGCTTATAAATGCCCTAGGGCAGATAGCCTAGTATGAACCTATGAACCTATGAACCTATATAACTGTGTAGGAAAGCATGTATATGTGTGTGTCAAGTCACTAAACGATGAAGAGGGCAATATGCTAGATATGTCCCGGTACAACTGCATGTGGTCAACACATGGCCAGAGTCTGTGAAGAAAGAGTTGGATAGTTATGTGCACAACATCAACCCATAATCTGGGAGTATGTGCAGAAACAGTTAGTTAGTGTTAACATACATTCCCTCCGCAAGTATACCAAGAAAGAGGTGTATACTGCAGGTAAAACCAGTTAATGTATAATGATGACAACAGCCATATCACTGCCCAAACTAAGGCTATAGGGTAGTATAGTAAGACATGTAAGGTACAGATAACAGCACTGACTAGGAAAGTAATGTGGACTACAGGAATATACTAGTTGTTCATTGACATCTTTCTCTCCCCTCACCATATATACAACAATAAACAACATACCCACCACAACTGGTATGTAATGACTCCAATGTTCTGATAATGCCCGATTGTTTGATAAATTTTTTAATTGTTCCCATGTATGTGCTATATTGAATTTTTCCAACACTGGTGGCATGGTGCCATCAATATACCTGCATACTGTTCTTAATACCACTGTGGTCCCATATATGCATGTGTTCTGTTTGCTATGCAACTGTTCTGTATCTGGTGTCTGGGTTAATGGGAATATCTATGCATGCTGCTATACCTAACCCTGGAATGTGTTGACTATTACTAACCCACATATGATGATAAACTCTAAATACTACAGTACATTTGGGAAGGCTAGTCCAAGCAGACTCATCTGTCCCACCTCAGCTGGCCGTGGCACCAGGCACCAGCATGTCTGGGGCCCAAACCGAGACCACCCTGTCCGTTGGTCCTGCACCACTTTCGGGTGGAACCGCATCAGGGGATGGGGCTTGCCCCCCCTGGGAGCGGGTGTGGACAGGAACCTGTCACCCATCACCAGATCCGGGCCATGGTGTGTAGAGAGCTCAACCAGCAGCTTGGTGATCTGCATCACCATCTCGAGGGCCGCATGTCGGGAATAGAGATTCAGCCTGGCTCTGCGACGCAGCCCCCAGCACAGCCACCTTCGGGGCTGTGAAGGTGCAGTGGTCCCTGCCCATGGGTGAGGACCTCAATCACAATGTTTCCACTAGGGGGCTCATGGGCTTTCGATTTCCCAACACCCCTCCCCATCAAGGTGTTTACTCCACATGTGTCACATACCACCCATGTATGCATCTTGTTTGTCTTGTCTGTTTACCTACCCAACCTACCTCCCCAAATATACCTACTATCCCTCCCCAACATTCCACTCTCACCTGAAAAACAAAAGAAAAAAAAGGCAATCTGTTCCTCAAAAAAATCTCGCCCCATACATAGCTGTCCATTTTGCACACATGTCCACTGGACATGTAATCAGGTCTAATCAGCATCACAATGTATTATTGTTGTCCTCACCCTTCTCCCAGGGGTTTGAATGTCCTACAAATACAGTGTATATGCACAGCTGTTGCTGTAGAAGAAATGGGCAGCTATGGACCTTCCCCAGATCCTTCCTGCACATCTCAAGCTATTTTCCCTACTGTCTTTCCCTCTTTGTGCCCCTTTTTCACCACTTTCCTATAAACCCTTTTTCTTTTCTTTTAAAGAAATTAGCACAGGGGTAAGTGGGCGTAAGCACTTTTAAGCAGCAGTAAACGGGTTTAAGCCTGTTTGCACTGGAGTAAACAATGCCTACACAGGTTAAGCAATTTAGAAGCTAACTGAGTATAAAAAACTGTAACCGGAAGTTAGCAGTGCTTACCTCTGAGCAAACCTGTGCAAACCCACTTACAACTGCTCAGAAATGCCTTAATTACTCTGTATCCGACAGCCCTTGTTCTGCCCAGTAACAAAATAAGCAGCTTTTGCAAGGCTCGAACCCAGGACCCCGCACACCATAGCCAAAGGGATTTATGACTAAGCCATGTAAGATATACATAACTCTGATGTTTTCACAAATATATCATCCAGCCCAGTCATTCAACAGTACAGGGAATGTATTCCAACATGTAGATGTATGTCTGTGTGTGTATATATTAATATCTATATAGATAAAACATATCCTATATATGTAGATATAGATATAAATGTATATAAATATAAACACACACACACACATATGTATATATATATATATATATATATATATATATATATATATTTATATATATATATATATATATATATATATATATACATATATATATATATATATATATATATATATATATATATATATATATATATATATATATATATATATATATATACACACATATAAACATATATACATACAAATGCCTACATCTATAGATATATATGTCTACATCTATATGTCTAAATATATACAGCAAGTTATATATATATATATATCTAAGCAGATATCTATATATAAATATATATATATATATATATATATATATATATATATATATAGTTATATCTATGTTGTGGAGAATTTAACTCCATTCTCCACAACATAGATTAGTCCATCCTAAAACACCTCCCCCTAAACGATGCTGTAAGCACTTTCAATAGCATCTTCATGAATACTCTAAACTCCTTAGCTCCCTCTAGGAAGATCAGAGTAAAATCAAACCATGCTCCCTGGCTCTCCAAAGAGACTAGGTCCCTTATGAAACAAAGAGATCATGCTTGGAAAACCTGGACTAAAACTAAACAACCACCTTTTCTTCAAAAATACAGACAACTGAGGAACCTTGCAAAAAAACATACAACTAATGACAAAAAGTTATACTATAGCTCTGCTCAGCTTAACAACAAATCCAATCCTCGAAAATTTTGGTCAACTCTCAACAACATCCTTTATCCTGGAAAACCCTCTAATCCCTCCCCATATCCTAACTTTTCCTCTCAGGAAACAGCTACCCTCCTGAATAAACACTTTATCTCTTCCATCCAAAATCTGGTAACTTCTAAGCCAAATTCTACTTCGACACCCACCTCTCCAAGTCCCACTAACACTACTTTTTTTTTTTCTTTTGAGCCAGTTCCCATTATTTACATCAAATCTCTACTACTCAAGCTAAAACCTTGCTCTCCTTCCACTGACAATCTGTCTCCTACATTCCTCAAACTTGCTACAGACACAATTGCCTATCCTGTATCTATACTAATTAATCAATGTATTCTGGAATCAACTGTCCCCACCCTTTGGAAATCTTTCTTCACTATCCCTCTTCATAATGGTGGAAACTCCACTGACCCCTCAAACTACCGACCCATTGCCAGTCTGTCCCCCCTCTCCAAGATATTAGAAAAATGTCTTCACTCACAGCTTCTCAATCACCTCCTCACACACCACTTACTTACCCCTACCCAACATGGATTTCGTCCTCACCACAGCACCACCACTGCCCTCCTCTCCTTCACTCATATCATTGCAGAGGCCCTAGACAACAATAAACTCATTTCCTGTCTCTTCCTAGATCTCTCCAAAGCCTTCAATACTGTCTCTCATCCTCTACTACTATCCAAACTCGCAAATCTCCTCCTATCCCCCTCCACACTTGCCTGGTTTAATAGTTACCTATCTGGCAGGGAACAATCTGTCAAATGGCTCTCATCCTCCTCACCTTTCCTTCCCATCTCCACTGGTGTTCCCCAAGGCTCCATCTTGGTACCCCTTTTATTTAACATCTTCACCATGGATCTTTACACCTCATGCAAAGAATCCTCCCTTATTCAGTATGCCAATGACTCCACACTTATATCCATCTCAAATAACATTCCTGAACTACACTCCCTGACCCAACAGGCCCTGCTATCCACTGAACAATGGCTCTTTCACAACCTATTGATCCTAAATCCCAAAAAGACCAAACTCCTACTTTTCCTTCCCCGTTCTCTTTCTCATCACAAAACCTCCTTTTTTATTACATCTTCTAACAATACAAACATCCAACCTGACACCCACACAAAACTCCTAGGGGTCATTACTGATGACAGACTCAAGTTCAACCTACACATACTCCAATGTATAAAAAAAAACAAACCAGAAACTAGGTCTGCTATATAGAAACACAAAATTCCTAACCCCTGAATCTAGACTTACCCTGGGCCAGGCACTCCTCCTCCCCTCCCTCTTATACGCCGCCCCAGTTCTTACCAATATCCAGGCCTCCACTCTAAACAAACATTACTAACTCCCCATACAACTCACACCACTGCATTTCTTTAAACTCTCTTCAATGGCTTGAACTTCCAAGTTTCTGCTATCTTATAAATTTCATATGCTACACTCTATTCTTTATAAACCCTCCTTCTGTCCATCTCTATCTTCCTCTCTATCTACATCCCATCCTGGACCCTCCGTACTTCTAATCAACAATTACTTGATATCTACCACCCAAAAAGGTCAGTAGGTAAACTACTCTACAAACACTCCCTTGCCCATGCTTGGAACAAACTTCCCCTTGACTTACGTTCAATCTCCCACACCTCACACTTTAAAAATGAACTAAAAGCTTATTTTCTCAATTCCAGAACCTGCCCTTGCCATGACCCTACCTAGTCTTCCTTCCCTTTATATACCCTTTAAAGGACCATACTTAGTACCTCATTACACTTCTCTCTCCAATGTGTCTACTATGCATTTGCACAATTTTATACAAACAAAAAATGTTTATTGTTGACCTATTGAACTATATCAATGTAAAATTGTTACTTGGATTCTTTTTAATGCAACTTTAACTTTATGCATGTAACCCAACATATATGTGAATCGTTTTGCTATAACTGCTATTATATCAATATTGTTTAAAATTGTACTTGTTTTAAAATGTATTACTGGAGCTTTTCTCCTCGGGTCTCCACTGAAAATGGGCCACAAGCCCAGTTGGACAAACCTGGTTAACAAATATTTATGTAAGCAGATTATATATCTATATAGGTATATACGGACATACATCTGTAGATAACAATGGGAAAATAACAAAAACATATATGTCCACATGCACCGTTAATGGGGTCAGAGGCCCCAAACAATATATGTCTTGTACAAATAGGTATACCCCTCCCAGCCAAACACGTCCACCCTGCAGTACACTGCCAAGTGTTGCAGATTCCATAACCAGGACCTGACATGACATGGCCATCCCTAGGATACATATACACAGACACATATATGCAGATACAGGTATACATATACACACACACACACACACACACACACGTATATATATATATATATATATATATATATATATATATATATACACATGTGTATAGATATATATATATATATCTATATATATATATATATATATATATATATATATATATATATGGGTCACCTTCATTTTGTCGACAGTTCATTTCACCGACAACCAAGTCAGCAGGCCCAATTCACTGAAACTTCATTTCACTGACACTTCATTTCACTGACACTCATTTCGTCGACAATGATATATGGCCTATTCCCCACTGTAGATCAACCCTGGAGTTAAAATAGATAGTAAGGGGGGATCTGGGGGGTGTGGGGGTGAAGCCCCCCACATATCATAAACGTTTTACAGTATACAGATGTATTCTTATAAGTGCAATGAATTACTATTACCAAAAAAAAATTATAGAACCGCAGTATGTGGGGGCTGTGCCCCCACACCCCCCTTACTATCTATTCTAACTCCAGGGTCGCTCTATAGTGGGGAATAGGCCATATATCATTGTCAACAAAATGAGTGTCAGTGAAATGAAGTTTTAGTGAAATGAACTTTAAGTGAATTGGGCCTGCTGAGTTGAGTGTCAGTGAAATGAACTGTCGACAAAATGAAGGTGATCCATATATATATATATATATATATATATATATATATATATATATATATGTAACTACACATACACAAGCAGAGATATGTATATTAAGATACATATGTAGTAGGTGCACACAATATGGAACAGCCACTATTCCTACAGTTACCACCTGGCCAACTGGTGACTATGAGCCACCCATACAAATGACAATCATTGCCTGCAACATATACCCACAGAGAAATCAAAGGATATAACACCACACACAGGTTTGCATTAATGGAAAAGCTTTATTTGTGTACTATTACAGTTGTATATGCCATGTGGTATAGCTGTTTAGACACGGGCATCCATATAAACTGAATAATGCAACTGTGAAAAAGTTATAGTAATACAGTAGTCTGGAAAACTTAATAAATGTTGCTGTCCAGGCCAAGTTCATCAACTAATACAATAGTAAAGACAGTCTGGGCCACAGGATACCAAACAATCAACAGTAAGTAATGCAGATGTATTGTTCAGCAGCCTCTATCTACACCCTGTAGAAAATCCCTAGGGGGTAAAGACCTCAGTTGACACAATGGGATGTAACTGTTACATAACAAGGTACAACTGACACCATCACAAGCACACTGACAAACAGAATAGTCTGTATGGCAGGTGGCTGTAGGCCTACATTTAACCAAGGTGAATTGTATGATAACGTACATCCATATACCTTAAGGCAGCTCACCCCTGATGGTCTTCAGGACTTTGGGCTTTCAGGATTCTGTAGCACTCCCATATACATATATGTATATATAAATATATGTATATATAGATATAGCTATATGTATATATAGATATATGTATATATAGCTATATATGTATGCACATCCTCTGTATACAGATATGCCTAGTTATGTTGGTATATATGTAGATATCAGTAACTATATGTGCATACATATCTATTCTGATATACCTACTGCTGTCAATATATATGTATATGTGCATATGTATCTCTATCTGTATATGTGTAGACATATATTGCTCAGTATATGTATATATCTGGGTGTTTATTTGTATAGATATGTACATATACATATCCAACTATGTATGTCGATATGTATATGTGTATGTCTATATAGATATCTGGATAATTATATGTACATATATCCTCACCATATGTCCTGAACATGGAGTGTAGCCCTACCTGAGACCCTATAGTACCAACTTTGTAGTGCAAGAGGATGTCAGGTATGTTTAGCAGGTATATTTGTAGACTATTGCTACTGTAATAGGGAGTGTCTTCACAGACATGGTTTGTGTGGGAGGTCACATCTGCTTTTAGCATGTGCACCATTAGCTACTGACAGACATCTGAAGGATATCATAGTACATTACCACTGCTAGCACGTGATGCTGCTGTGGACTACAGCAGGGATAATGGCCAATATATGTGGACAGTCTGACACACTCTGGACAGTCCAGAGGTATACACATAAGCCCTTAGTGCAAGACATGTGGACCAATCCCGACAATGTGGATGTTAACAGCCATGTAGATGGGTATAACACATAACTACTGGTATACATGTGCCCTCATAGGTTATGCATTCACACATCCCTGCCTGTCCTACCACATACTAACCACTGGTACAGAGGTGCCATGGCCACATACTACCTACTAGATATTGACATACATATGTACAGCATCCCACTGCTCTGTCTGACATACATGCCTGTTATGGTGGCCTGGCGGCAGTACATCTGGCAAGTATCTGGACATTTCATCTCACTGGGTAAGTACACTAAGCTGCTAGGCATGTTACAAAGGACTGTGCAGGCTACAGGCAGACCGGCTCAACACTGGCCTACATTTCCTAAGGGGGAATGCTCATGTACCTGCATAAATAGCAGGCTCTACCGGCATGCCACAGCACAGAGTAACATGCACCTGTGTGAAAGTGCATAACCACAACCAATGTGAACACAGTCACAGCCACATATGGTAGGCTAGCATATTATTACAGTATATGGACTATCTCTTCAACACCAACCTTATATGTGCCACTCACACACTAACCCTACATATACTGGGCCACTACACAGTGTGCTCTGATGCCTGTCTGTGGTATGGGACATGTGCGTGCATGGCCCTACAAACATGTCAGCCGATAGGATAAGATGTAGTGGAGCAGTATGTAACATCAGACAGAACAGGACCAAGAACAATGACATCTACTACAGTCTGTACACAGGCCAAAGTACATCTTAACAATGCCCACACTGCCAACAATCACCTTAAGTACACAGACCTCAGTACTGTACACACAACCAGAGAATGTCCAGGGTATGTCATCAAATATAACCCCTACTACACATAACGTGTAGCAGTCTGATATCTCACTGGCTTGTTATGAGATAGGATGTCACTAATTATGGTGCACAGCACATATGCACCCCTTACTGCATGACATACATACAATGGTTGACAGGGCTGTGGCTGGAGGCACATACACAAAGCCAATATTGACATGTTGCTGTGATAACCTCATACATTTACTGTTGTAACTGAGTTTGTTGCAACATATGTCCTATGAGGGATATGAGGTTAGTAACTCTCATGGCTGTCACCATCTACAGGCTGCAATCCTCACACTACCTTCTGCAGTTCACAGATAGGTGCTCTGTCGGTAACACCTGAAAGAAAAGGCACCACACACTGGCCAGTCTGCAGATGACCCTACAGATGGGTGTTCCCTCATAAACATAGCACTGACATGGCAGGTATGACAACATGTAGGACAGACATATCTACACACACCCTGTTAAATCAACATTACTCCAAATGCAGTATAGCAGCACTTACAGTCTGTAGTCAGGTCAGGCACATCGCCCTCCTGTGTGTTGGCCTGTTTCCACAGTGTATGTTGTTAGAGGTAAATCCCCTATCCATCTGATATGCTGTTTGCCAAAAAACAGGATTAGTTCCTGCTCACAGTCAATGAAAGGTCCAACACCAACATTATGTTCCTAGATACTGGTGTGTGTTTCCATGCAATTGGCTATGGGAATGTTACCACAGCTGCTCCACATGCAATCAGCTAGAGGAGGGCTGCAATTTGTGCAGAGGCCATCAGCTGATCCTGAGTACCACTTAAAATGCACATGCTGCTGCCTAAGCAATTCAGGTGTAAGTCTCCACATTCACCAGAGAGGGAGTGAGAGAGGCTGACAGAGGCACAGACAAGCAAGGGAGGGGTGTGAGAGTAAAACTTAAGCACACCTACCAGTATAGGGTATCAAACCCCTGATGACTATGTAGTGTTACACATGTCCATACAGTTAGTGCATGCGCCACATAGGTTACATGTTGGGGAGCCCTCAGAACATATATGTGATTGTGAGTGACATCTGCAACAGGGATATGGTATCTATGTGGTAGGCGTAGTACATGTGCCTGTCCGCATGAACAGGTATCAGCATCAACACAGCCACACTCTCACAGGGATGCACACACATTGACACACTTGGCAGGGCCAGGAATACAACTCATCACTAGTGGGATTGACACAACACAGTACTGTGCAGGTATCACATGTACCACAGGGGTCATATGGAAGTTATATGCGCAAAGAGTATGTGGAGGTGTCTGACATCAGACAGCATGCTTCAGTATGCCAGTGGGGGCTGTATTAATTGAGAAGGTGGTCATACGCATCATACACCACACACACAGACATGGGTGCCAGTACTGACATACATGGGTGCACTACTTCACAGGTGTGTTGTGGTCAACGGTGACAGACCGCTATACAAGGCTAGGTGATGGGTATACCTTGGCATCAGGCCACATGACAATGGTCTGCAACGTGGCTCAGAGGTGTAGTGTCTGGAGTTGCCCACACAGGTGGTTAATGCATTCACCTACCAGCCACCTGGGTGACTATTTTGTGTGGCCGATGCTGTGTATTGTTTGCCATGTATGTGTTCCTTAGTCCATGATATGGACAATGTCTGGGATGTGCACACCTCCCACATTCATGTACAGTGACATGTGGAACTGTACCTTGGATGTCTGGCCCATGTTGTGTGTTATCACCAGTGCTAGCCTCATGTGGTGGGAACTATTAATGGACAGCAGGCTGACCCTGCACCTACATTGATAGCATGATACTGATATTCCCTGGTGTCAGTGGCATCTGTCCATACAGGGCTTGTGTTTCAGGCATGGTATGTCCTTTGTGGGTCACATTTGATGGTACCACAGGTGTTGCAGGTATCCCAGTAGGGAACATGGGGGAGGTGCACTGTCGGCATGTACATGCCTATTGGACTGATGGTCAGGGTGCCATGCCCTCTGCAGCCCACTGCAATCATACCATGGTTACTATCATTGGGCAATATGCAGGGTACTACCAACATAGTGACTGTTGCCTAGGCAAGTGTGTGTGTGTGTGTGTGTGTGTGTGTGTATGAGGCATGGGTTGAGAGTGTTCCCTGGGTAATACAAGTGTTGCTAACATTGTTCAGCTGGCATTGATGTCACGCTTAGGGGTATGGATTTGCCACCCCAGCCTCTCGGCTATTTCATATCTGTTATCCCTGTTTGGAGGACATTGTGATATATACTTGGCCCACCATATAAGAGGCTTGCAAAACCCACTCCACATTGAGTCAAGTTGTTACACACTCACAACCACCTCCACACAGCATACGAATGACAAGCACACACACACACACACACACACACACACACACACACACACACACACACACACACACACACCTGTCATGTCTGGGATTAGAACTCCTACCTAACTAGTATATTACATTACAGCACTATGCCATTATAGGACACACCATGGAAATTACTGCAGTACTCCTTCCCCAAAGGTGTATTTCACAGTGAATGACATCAGCAAGATTGCCAAAGTAGGGCATTTGAATTGTATTGAGTGTGACTAGCCTAAAATGCATTGCTCCCTACACAGACATAGAAACACACACAAAACATCCACAGTTGCCATGTGTGGGAATAGAACCCCTACCAGAGGTCTATATCACACTACAGCATGATGCTGTTATAGGATGCACCATGGGGATTGCTGGAGTGCCCCTTTCCCAAAGGTGTATTTCACAGTAAATGACAGCAGCAGGACTGTCAAAGTAGGGCATTTGAATTGTATTGCATGTGACTAGCCTAAAATGCATTGATCCCTACACAGACATAGAAGCACACACAAAACATCCACAGCTGCCATGTGTGGGAATAGAACCCCAACCAGAGTTATATATCACACTACAGCATGATGCTGTTATAGGATGCACCACAGGGATTGCTGATGGGCCGCTTCCCCAAAGGTGTATTTCACAGTGAATGACATTAGCAGGATTGCCAAAGTAGGGCATTTGAATAGTACTGAGTGTGACTAGCCTAAAATGCATTGAACCCTAAACACACACACAATTGCCTAGTCTGAGATTAGAACTCCTACCTACCCATTTTATCACACTACAGTGGTATGCAGTTATGGGACATGTTACTGAGATTACTGGGCTACAACCTTCCCAGAGATGTATTTCTAGGTGGATGACATCAGCAGCCTTACCAAAGTAGAGCATTTGAATTGTAGGGTGTGCGACTACCCTAAAAAGCATTGATCTCTACACAGACAGACACAGACACACACACACACACACACACACACACACACACACACACACACACACACACACACACACACACACACACACACACTTGCCATGTCTGGGATTAGAACTCCTACCTAACTATTTTATCACACTACAGCAGTACAAAGTTATGGGATGTGCTACTGAGATTATTGGGCTACAACCTTCCAGAGATATATTTCTAGGTGGATGACATCAGCAACATTACCAAAGTAGAGCATTTGAATTGTAAGGAGCGTGACTACCCTAAAAATCATTGCTCTCTACACAGACAAAGACACACACACACACACACACACACACACTCACCATGTCTGGGATTGGAACTCCTGCCTAACTAGTTTATCACACTGCAGCAGTACGCAGTTATGGGATGCGCTACTGAGATTACTGGGCTACGACCTTCCCAGAGATGTATTTCTAGGTGGATGACATCAGCAGCCTTACCATAGTAGAGCATTTGAATTATAGGTGGTGGGACTACCCTAAAAAGCATTTATCTCTACATACACACACTTGCCAAGTCTGGGATTAGAACTTCTACCTAGCTATATTTTCACACTACAGTGGTGCGCAGTTATGGGATGCGCTACTGATATTACTGGGCTACAACCTTCCCAGAGATATATTTCTATGTGGATGACATCAGCAGCCTTACCAAAGTAGAGCATTTGAATTGTAGGGAGCGTAACTACCCTAAAAAGCATTGCTTTCTACACAGACACACACACACACACACACACACACACACACACACACACACACACACACACACACACACACACACACACACTTGCTATGTCTGGGAATGGAACTACTATCTAACTAGTTTATCACACTACAGCAGTAAGCAGTTATAAGCCGCGCCACAGAGATTACTGGGATACAATTCTCCCAAAGGTGTATTTCACAGTGGATGACCTCTGCAGGCTTCACATAGTAGGGCTATGGGGAGGGCAGTGTGTGTGCATGGGCCATAACCCATTCATCTAGAGGTTGACACTACCACATGCAGGGACACTCAGGGTCATATTTCACAGGTATGTATATACAGCTGCTAGATGACTACTTTCTTGTACAGTCATGTTGCACAGCTAGCACATGCACCACATACTCTGTAATACTGGCAGATACGGGTGGCTAGTATCTACAGTGAATGACATCTGAACCTCATGTGGTTGTGTCTCTTTGGCTGTGTGCTGGGTGGGACAGGTCTGGATGGCTCCTTGTCACAGTCACCCTCTTCCACACATCTATGTATGTCTACCTTTGGCTTATTATAGTGTGTTGTCCTTAGATATATGTCTGTATCCCTATCCAGTGTGTGTGCAAAGCATGAGTGGTGCATACTGAGGAGTGTCTGCACTAACATCTGAGACTTCCAGATATGTCTGGTCCACTGGTGTTTGCAGACATTGCCTTCATTTGTTTAAGTGTGTGAGCATGCCCAGTATGACCTTTCAGTATGTTGTTGACTGACATTGCCTTCATTTCTCTAAGTGTGTGAGCATGCCCAGTATGCCTGTCTGTATTGAATGTGTGGATCGAGTCCAGGTAGTTTGTACTGCAGTGCAGACCTTTGTGTTGTACACCTACATGTAGCATACTGTTTTTGCAGGGTATCCGTCGATCTTTTGGCACTGACAGTTACTACATTTCTACATAGGATGGGGGACACACCTGACTATTTCTACATTCCTACACAGGATCGGGGGGGCACACCTGACTGTTACTACATTTCTACGTAGGATGGGGGGCACACCTGACTATTTCTGCATGTCTACACAGGATTGGGTGGCACACCTGACTGTTATTACATTATTAAGTAGGATGGGGGGCACACCTGACACTGGTACACATTTGCTATGACTGTACTGGTATGTCTGGTACTCCATTTCATTCTGTATTCTAACCTATCATGCTGACTAGAGGCATACTAGCGTACTACAGAGCTTAGCTTTGATTTACCTACATATTAGTTTCTGACTTCATTCCCTTCAGTTCTAATGTCCCATTGCCTGACTTGCTGTGGTCTGTCTGTGTAGGCCTGGGGGTGTTACCCATAGGCATCATTCAGAGCCCATAGCACAGTCTTTGTTTGTGTTTGTCTACACCTGTCCTGCTGGCTGTGACTGTTGTTGGTTAAGTGAACTCCCCTGACTGGCATGTGTGAGTCACTTACCTTGTGCCTGTCCCAGTATTGAGGGTGGTACTGCAGGGCTGCCTATGTCAGATCCACATAGTACACTCCCTACACATGGATGAGCACAGGTAGTGTCATGTTTGGCATCCCTTTTACTGTATCCAATTATCAGAGGGAGGTGTTATTCCCTCGGTCCCTCCTGTGTCAGTCTATGTGCTATGCGTTGCCTCTTTGCCAAGGCCAGGGCATACTGGGCACGCCTCCATCTGCCTACTGAGGCAGGCTCAGGTTGTTCCTCCTCTGAGTCACTCTATGCCTGTGCAGGACTTGGCAATGGTGGGGCGCTTTGTGGCACTGCCCTGTGCTGTACCTGCTGCAGCTGTTTCCACAGAATCATTATGTGTAGCATGGCACATACGATGACAATTTGGGTACATGTAGCTAATGAGTACTGCAAGGCTACACCGGATGTGTCCAGGCACCTGAACTGTGACTTGAGCATCCCAAACACATGCTCTACTATAATTCTGGTCTGTGCGTGTGCCTCATTATGGAGTTCTTGTTCGTGCGTGTGTGCATTTCTGATGGGTGTCATCAGCCACGGCTCCAGTGCTTATCCAGCATCCCCCACTAGGTGACCGTCAGGGATGTCCCCATTGGCAAAACTCTTGTACAGCTGCGTCAAATGCCTGATGTGGGAATCGTGATAGCATCCAGGGCAGCCAGCACACACATTCATTATTATGCTTTGGGCATGGCACATGACCTGGCAGTTGAGGTTGGTGAAGCCCTTGCAGTTGATGTAGATCCTACTCCACTCACCAGGTGGTGCTTTGATGCATATGTGCGTGCAATCTATAGCACCCACTACTTCAGGATATTCTGCTATTTGGTGGAACAGTTGCTTATTGCTGGCCAATGCCTCACAAGTTTTGGGGACATTGACATGTGCTGACATGGCATCCAGGAACTGATGGAGTACCCTGGATGCTGATGCCTGTGAGATCCCCATCATATTCCCAGTTGGCTTTTGGAAGGTACCTGTACCTAGTATTCTTAGGCCTACACATACCTTGGTATCCACTGGGATGGGTTCCCCTCTGTTAGTTCTGTGTGTCAGGTGTGGCCGTGATAGCTCAACAATTTACTGTAGGAGGTCCCTGTCCACCCTATAGTGCTCCACTATCTCCAGCTCATGTAGCCCCTGGTAGGTTACCCTGGGTCTGTACACTCTTTTCCATCTCCTCACTGTGGGTTGGTTGACAGCATTCACATCCTCACCACCCTCAGCCTCTTCCACAAGTTGTTGTATGATAGCTATTGCAGCCCCTATCATTTTGTTGTTTTGCTTTTTAAAAGTTCCCCGCTTGTTTACATCGGTGGTGTACAATGTGGGAAAAAAACAGAGGGGAAAGTGTTTGCATAGTTTATAGTAGTGTTCTGGGCTGGGCTGGTCTGCTGCCTGTGTAATTGGCTGATTCTGATACATTTCATCTGCCAGCTATGCTAGTTCTCCTAGATTACCTTCTTACTGCTGTTTTCCCTTCCCATTGCCTTCCTGTTTAAGCCCAGGGGCGCGCTGTGCAAACACAGTGCTCAAATGTGCACAGAGCTGCTATTTCCTGGTTTATTTTTTTAAAACCTTTAAAACCTGGTGCAAGGCATGCACACCTGCTTAGGCAACGTAAAGAGTGCTAGGCAGAGTCAGACACACCCCCTTGCTTAGCTGTGCTTAGATATGAGAAAATCTGAAATACAGGGCTCCAATCCGCTTACACTATGCCTGACACACACCCCTCCATGATGTCACCTAACTCCTAGGCTTTCAGCAAGCTATTCCTACTCATACACTGTTGGGACCTGACTAGCATGCTGGGGGAAACTGGGATTCACTATCATTCCCCTCATTTTCATAGGATTGCCTGCTAATGCATAGTTACATGTCTCACACTGAGACTCCCCCCTTAGCAACCACTACTCACTGGCCATGTTGTCTTCTGCCTGCCATTGACTTTCATGGCAGAATAGTGATTTTAGTTATAATGCTTATTTTAGGTTTATTTTATTATTTTACCCCCAATCCCATTTGCGACCCGCTGCCCTACTCTTAAACAGCCAAGATCAGCTAAAAAAAATAAAAGTTGATTTTCTTTAACTTTTTATGCTGTTTGCAATACCAATGGCCTTGTACTTGGCCATTGGCATGCTTCTGGACTGATATGTAGCCTTTATTTGGAGCTGTCACAGCTCCGTTTTGGATTTTGTGGAAATGTACTAGGTTACTAACCGAGTACATTTCTGCGGATTGAACTAGTCCTGCATGGCCGGTTTCAAGCTTCCTGGATCACACATTCACCTCATTTGCATGGATTTCTCCTGCAAATGGGGTGATTTGCATACAGGGTTTAGTTCATGCAGGACAAGTGCAGGAGCACTCATGCACACCCTGCAGGCTGTTCTTGGATTGCATGGCAGACATATTGTCTGCTAGAGCTCCTAAACTAATCCTGCAGACCATGCAAGGCATGCAGAATCTGGGGTTCTTTGTCTGTGTTTATAGTCTACGTGGAAATCTCCATGTACAGGAGTCTACATGGACAGAAGGGGATGTAAAAGTCCACACATATGGACATAACTCCCCTGAAAATATTAGATCACATACATAAATGTGCTAAACATACATTGTGGATTTCTGAAAAAGGAAAGGGAATATGTAAAATGAATATTTTTTTTTATATAATTTTTGCATATTTCTGATTTTTGTGGCATTGCGCAAACAAGCTTAACAGAAAAAAAAATGTAAAATAACATGTATAATGTAGTTAATACAAATGTACTGTAGGACCTTGCATCAGGTCCGTACAATGGTGCATTTGTGCTGTTACCCAGCTTACACGACTAAGAAATGTGTAGTTTCCAGGCTGTTAGCATGAATATGTATACAAATTAAGTTCCTGTGTTGAATTGGTAAAAGGACCGACCGTAACCGCATATCCACTCCATGTAGGCTCCTATATGGTGTTGATATTCCCACTGGATGTGGATAACATTGGGGGGATCCTGTTATCTTTAGGATTTTTTAATGCTCAGCACATGTTTGTTTGGCATGCTGCATACCTTACAGTGTTCGAACAGACTACCCATGTGACAGTGATGACATAGGCATCTATCAATTAAAACCACATATATTCAGTTAATAATATATACATTTGTACTGCATCATGCAATAAAGTAGGGCCTTTAAATCATGTCAGTTACATCCTAGGCTGATGAACTGCATAATAATTAGCCATTCCCATATGGTGGACATGCAGCAGAATTGTATAAAGTATGCATCCACCCTGCATTCTGATTTTCCCTCAAGTACTCTGAACCATTGAAGTAGAGACTTGCAAATTTTAACTGAGATAATGCTAGGGGCTGCTGCAGCTATTCTACATATGTATATTCTAAATGCTGAAGTCGGTGCTGCTGATGCTGCTGACAATAGGCTTAGGCCGAGATGGTGAAGAGTGCTCATGCCCAGGGTAACCTTCCAGAAGCTATATGAGCTGGAGATTATAGAGTGCTACGGGGTGGACAGAGACATATTACAAGAACTTACTGAGCTCTGCCATTCTCAACTCAGTGCCAGAGCCAACAGAGGGGAACCCATCCCAGTGGAAACTAAAGTATGTGTAGCCCTTAAGGATACTAGCTACAGGTACTTTTCAAACCCCAACTGGGGAAATGATGGGGGTGTCACAGGCATCTGTATCCAGGATACTCCAATTTCTGGATGCTATGCTACCACATGCCAGTGAGCACATATCTTTTCCCTTGACTCTGAGGTGAGGGCCAGCAATATAGGTTCATAGGTTCATAGGTTAGTACTAAGCTAACTGCTCTTACGAGCCATTTTTTTTTTAAGCCTAGCCAATTATCCCTTGTGAGACTCAAACTCTGCACCTTGTGTTTGTAAGGCGAACACCTTAACCATTAGGCCACCCTCCCAACCCCCTGCCAATACATGGATAGGTACAGGATGTGAAATTTGGCTGGAATAAATTTTAATATCTGTATGCAACACTTCTACCATGTAGCACACTACTCAAAATTACTGGGTGTCATAGATTGCACTCATGTACAGATCAAGGTACCACCTGGTGAGCAGGGTAGAACCTACATTAACCACAAGGGATACCACTCCGTCAACTGCCCAATTGTGTGCAATGCCCATTGGGTTATCTTGAATGTGTGTGCTTGCAAGCCTGGCAGTTATCACAATTCCCATATCTGGCACACATTACAGCTGTAAAGGATGTTTGCTGTGGGGCTACATCCCACAGGACCATTTACTGTGGGATGCTGGCTATGCCCTGGAACCATGGATGATGACATCAGTCAGAAATGCACACACACACAAGGAAGAATGCTATAATGTGGCACACACACAAAATAGGAACATCATAGAGTGTGTGATTGGACTTCTGAAGTCATGGTTTGGTGCTGTGATATAACTGGTGGAGCCCTGACATATACTCCAGCCATACATGCACAGATATTCACGGTATGTTCTATGCTCCAGAATCTGATCCTGCAGAAATAGCTGTAGCAGGATCAGCAAAGGGAAGGGATGCACAGCCCCTCCACCAGTGCCAAAGTCACCACAGCCATATTCACAGGAGAACTCAGAGGAGGAACCCTATGCTGATGTCCCTGTAGGCAGATGTAGGCATGCTCAGTACACCCTGACTTTGGCTAAGAGACATTGCATAGCACATTCACTGACAACCTAGAGAACTGGGGACTAACACCTTACTCTTACTCACATACAGATATTAAAATTTATTCCAGCCAAATTTCACATCCTGTACCTATCCATGTATTGGCAGTGTACTGTTCGCATCAGAGTCAGCCCTGAACTACCATTGTGTCAACTACTGCACTTGCAAGGTAAGTTCATAACATACACAGTAGTAGAGTGGATTGTTATGTTATGTCATTGCAGCTATGGACCAGGAGCATTATGCAGGCAACTATACTGGGCTGTTTGGACAGAAATTACATCCACATGGGACTACAGACACACCCATTCCACTAACATGTCACCATTTGTAATCAGTAGGACTTATGCATGGAATATTCATGCAGTCTTACTGCAACAGATTACTGGTAATTCATTCAAGGGACATGTTAGAAAGTGAGGTTAAATGATAGACTGGTGTGTGTCTTAGAAGAGCATGGACTTTCGTTCTACCACCCCTCAAAAAAGCTGTGCAGCCTTGTAACTGCCATAACAATACATTATCTATGCTGTATGAGCATTTCACACAGTTAGTATGCCACACAGCATCAGGACAGAATTATACAATTTGAACTTACATATTATGTGTTAGTTAACTGAGAATAGCAAAGTACATATTTATGCAGGTGATGGTGTGATGAATGATCCCTTGTCTATCAAGTAGCCTCTGTGGCTCAAAGGGCTAAGGCATGTAGACTTGACCATTTAAAACGTAAGGGTGGTGGAGTTGCAATCCTCTATAAGAATCATTTAAACATCTCCACTCTGCCTGTAGACCCAACTCCAGATAGCAAAGCAGAAATCATTATTACAAAACTTCAACTGAACTCAAAGAAAGCACTTTACATAATATGTATGTACATACCTCCTGGCAACAATATACCCACTTTAGAAGCCTTTCTCAACTGGGTATCCACAACTTACCCCCAAGAAACTGTCATTCTTGGTGACTTCAACATAGACTGGAATAGTATTAATGCTGAAAATCCTACTTCTCACATTAACCTCTATAGTTTCTCCCAAACCATGACCTCCACCACAAGAATCAATAAACCTAATAATAAAGACAGCATTCTTGACTGGATACTTATAAACAAAGACAAACAATTTTATGATGTAGGAACCCTGCCAGATGCTATCAGTGACCACTGTCTGACTTATATTACTAGACACAAAATTGAATTTCAAATCTCCCAAACACTAGAAAAGTTCACTCAACCAAACACTTTAACATAGATTTATTTCAAGCTGAACTAAATTCATGTAACTGGAACCCCTTAAAAACACTTCCTCTGGACAATGCAGTATTATACTTTAATACTACCTTCCTATCCATTCTTAATAAACATGCCCCAGAACGTACTGTCAGAATGAAACCACACACTGCACCCTGGCTCTCTAAAGAAACTAAAAACTTAATCCTTTCCAGAAATAAAGTATGGGCTTCATGGAGACACCATAGAAATAACCCAGATCTTATCCACTTCTGTCAGCTTAGAAATCTGACAAAAAAAGCAATTATTACTGACAAAAAAAACTATTACTGTAGACTCCAACAAACAAACCAAAACAACCCCAAACAGTTTTGGTCTTCCATTAATAAACTCCTTTCCCCAGGAACCACCAAAACTCCAACCCCTCTTAACGCTTACCCAGACAACCCCCACCAAATTGCTAATACTTTTAACTCTTTCTTTATTGACTCTATCCAAACCCTAGCCAAACAAATGAACAACAACTATGTCTCCTCCTAGTATCCCTAAGAACCCATCTTATAACTTTACACTACAACCTATCCCCACATCATTTATCTACAGACTTCTTAACAAACTTAAACCTGGTACTCCTTCTGCAGACAATCTCCCATCTCTCTACCTCCAAAGGGCTGCCAAAGTGATTGCATACCCTATATCCATACTCATAAATAGAACAATCCAAGAAGGAACCATCCCTGAGATCTGGAAGGTTTCCCATATTATTCCATTACATAAAGGGGGTAACTCTATCGACCACTCTAACTACAGACCAATTGCTCTCCTTTCCCCAATAGCAAAAATTATGTAAAAATGTATTCACCAGCAACTCCTACAGCATCTCACCCTGAACAACATAATAGCAAACTGTCAACATGGTTTTAGACCTCATCACAGTACTACTACTGCTCTCTTATCCTTTGTAGAAACCATCAATAAGAATCGCAATAACAACCTTCTCTCTTCTGCTCTCTTTATTGACCTCTCCAAAGCATTCGACATGGTCAACCATTCCACCTTAATTAACATACTTGAATCCCTCTCCTTCGACAACCTTGCCACTAAATGGTTCAAAGCATACCTAAGCAACAGGCAACAAGCAGTCCTATGGGGCAATCAACTCTCTTCTCTCCTACCCATAAACATTGGTGTCCCTCAAGGCTCTATTCTTGGGCCACTTCTATTCTCCCTTTTCATTAATGATCTCCACTCTGCTATCCCTCAAGCTACCTGCATCCAATATGCAGATGACTCTACCCTTATCTGCTCTGGTACCTCTCCTTCTGAACTCTGCTCACGTACTCAAATGATCTTCAATGCAGTTGAAACATGGTTCTATAAACGTTCCCTATTACTAAATGCCAAAAAAACTAAACTTCTACTCTTTAATCCCACCACCCGATCCCCTTCCTTACACTTCACCATTACCTCTAATAATGCTACAGCTATCACACCCGATCCTACAACAAAACTGTTAGGAATAACCATTGACAATAATCTCTCTTTTGATCAACACATTAACAACACCATTAAATCAGTCAACAGAAAAATAGGATCCCTATACCGAATTAAACCCTTCCTAACTGAATCTGCTCGAGCCAAGATTGCCCACTCCCATCTATTGTCAACACTTCTCTACGCTTCACCTATATTTACCAACCTTAAGAAAACCAACCTCAATAAACTCACTATATGCTATAATAACATCGCCGCCACTAGCAACCCCTTCAGAACCCACCACTGTAATAACCTGAAACAACTAGGCTGGCTGGAATTCCAAAACCTTCTGCTCATCACCCAACTAAACATTGCCCACAAAATACTGTACCAGCCTACAAACACCCCCACACTCTCAGAACTTTTAATACCTTACAATAATCTTAACTCCCTTCGTTCTTCTAGGAAACTTATGGCTAAATTAACAAAGTCCAATAACTCAGCTGGTGACTCTCTTTTTTCTAGCACAGTAGGAAGGAACTGGAACCTACTACCTAGTGACATAACACTAATCTCATCATTGCCCCTCTTCAAACAAAGAATAAAAGAACACTTGAAAAACCACTGGCTCTGTTCCTGCACTAAACCTGACTAAACTTCTACCCCACTCTTTCTCCTTACCACCCCCATATCTCTCTCCCTCTTCGCTGAACAACTATCCCTTCTCTCACTTACTTCTCTCCCTCTTCTCTGAAAGTTTGCTTAATCCTTTCATATCCTTTCTTTTTTTACTTGACTCTCACTTTTTCTCCCACTTCCTCTCCCTACCACCTTTCCCTGATTTATGCTTCTCTGTAGTTTAGTTTGTCTATAGGAAATGATATCTCTTCCTACTTGTAAATAGTTTTTGTATACTAACTTTTTTATTGTCTCTCCATTTATCCTGGTGATTTTCTTGTATATTACTTCAAATGTATGTTTTTTGTATATCTTGTGGAGCTTTTCTCCCCGGGCCTCTACTGAAAATGGAAATAATTCCAGCTAGACTAGCCCGGTCAACAAATGTAAAATAAAATAAAAATAAATAAATGTAGCTTGTCTGAGGGTTTTCAGGGCTCTAATCCCAAGATACCCAGATATTTTGCATGTTAAGGAGTAATAAGTATTGCATTACAGACTATGGCTCTGTGTGTGCTATACTAGTATTAAACTATTTCACATATCAATTACACATTTGTGTCTGAGCCACATATCTAAGACCTATTTAAAAAGTTTTAGGTAATATTGGATAAGTCATTATCATAATTGTAAAGATTGGGACTTGAAAACATATATCAGCATGCATATGTTGAAAACAGATCTAGTACCGACTGCAACATTATGTAGTATAACAATATAATAACAACTATGAATGAAAAATTGTGCTGTGATGTAATTTATATAGCTTTGTCAGGGCCATACACAAAACAAAGATCAATAAATTAGAACACCTTGATGCACTCTTGATAAGATGGACAGCTGCATGGCTTACATATAGGACATGGCAAGTATCATACAGCAATTGGACAAGTGAAATTCTTGGTTACAGTCAGGGTGTCCCATAGTGCTCTCTCCTAGACCCAAACTTGTTTAAATTTCTCTTTAGACCTACCCTTTTCATCTGAGTTGTTCTACAGTCTGTATGCAAATTACTTGAAATTGGGTAAACTGATTACATGTGTTACAGATGGGTTA